>NC_031774.1:43845548-43870964 GCF_001522545.3 Parus major | reverse complement strand
AGAAAAGAAAAGAAAAGAAAAGAAAAGAAAAGAAAAGAAAAGAAAAGAAAAGAAAAGAAAAGAAAAGAAAAGAAAAGAAAAGAAAAGAGAAAAGAAGAAGGTGATGTCTTAATTTTGGCTATTTTCAATGGAGGAGGGAAAGAAATTCTAGGCTAAAAATAAATAAAAATTAAAATCGCCAGACCCTACACTCAATTTTGTCCCCAAAACAATTTAAAAAGTACAAACTGAACCAAGAAAATAGAAGTTTGTACAACCTTTTGCTTTGTCCACACAACTATATTTATCTGTTGCCAAATAAAGTTTCATTTTTTCTTACTCTTTGATAGAAGCAATTGTCAGAGAGGTGTGTGTTGTTTCAGCACAGTGCAGCTGAGGAGTGGGTAAAAGGCCTTTTTAATCCTGCAATTGATCTATTAAAAAAAAGAATAAATAAAAACCAGTAACAAGTAAGATCTCAGTTTTTGTTAGTATTTCCAACTGTTCAGCAAAGAAACAAACACAATGGAGAGCTCAGTATTTGCTCTCCAGACTGTGCTGCTGAGAGTTCCTGGTTCAGCATTGCAAGTGAAATACCAGTGGCTCCAGAGCAGCATGCACACAGCTTTGTGTGCAGCAAGCAGACCACAGGCATTGCACCCAAATGGGAGAGCCAAGCTGACTCCACTACTAGCTCATTGACTTTAAATCATTTTAAAGGCCACTACATTTTGAAATTATTCATTTAAACCTTGATAGATTGCATCAGTTTATATTCAGGGAAGCAATAAAGAGGAAACCTACGTTCACCTCTCAACAATGCATCCTCTCCCAATGCTGGTCCTCAATAATAATAGGAATACTATCCCTTATGGCTTTTCTGATAGTTAAAGACCATTAGAGCTCGACAGTATGCTATGCACTGGTAAACACTGTTTGACTGATGAGTCCACTTTTTTGAGGAGTGACTGTAGTAATATGAAATCAGGTAATAAAGAGTTCAGGCACTACAGGTTTGCACTTCAGTTTATTATATTCTAGGAGTGATTCGATAGTGTTGAAAAGATACAGTGTAATTCAAGTGCTTGCCTTTCAGCACACAGTCACGGCTACAAACAGCCTCTTTTTGCAGAGATAGAAAAATGGGAAAGGCATTTGGAGGTCAGCCAGTCTGACCCCCTGCTCAAAGTAGTGGTGACTTCAAATGTATCAATGGCTACCACGTATCAATCAGATTCTTTTCCAGCCAAAGTTGTAGAGGCTCCAAGGGGGAAGATTTCATGATTTCTCTGAACTATCCTTTCTAGTGCTTAACCACTCTAGTTGTGAAGATTTTATTCTTTTGTTCAAAGGAAGGTTATCTGACTCAAGGCTAATCAGATTAAACAGAAGCACTCAGTGTGGGTCAGAGGAGCAAAGATATGGTGAAAATAACCCCTGAATCTTAAAGTCCACCAGAGTTGGCTTAATCTCTCTGAGAAGGAGAAATATTCTGTCTCTAGATTTCCACCAAATTTAGCTATATGTTATTTTCCATTATGGTACCTGGTTTTGTCATATCCTTTCATGATGCACCTCTTGTCCTCTCACTTCCCAGGAAAAAAATGATGGATTCCTTTCCATCTTCTCTGCAACCTTTCCGTAGTGTTGACTTTTTCTCCTGCTTACATAAACCCAGTAACTTGAGCTCCTAAACATTTTATGACTCTTCACTAGATTGTCTCTAGAATTCAAGCAGAATTTGGCAGAAGACTAAGCAGAATTACCAGTATGGAAGGCAAGCAGCGAACCTATTGGGATGGCAGCTTTTATTGGCAGATGACTCTATCTAGGTCCTTTAACAGAAGATTTTTTTGACTATTATTACTTGTGATTTCTCCTGTGAGACTGGAATGGATTCGTCAGATAGGCATGGCTCTTCCAGAGGCCTGCCCTGTCAGAGCTTGCTCTTTCTTGGCTGTTGACAAAGGCCTATATTTTTTCCACATCTGCAGACTCAGAAAGAGTCATCTAGCATTCAGAACATACCATCTTTCAGCTTCCCCCATTGAGGAAATCCACCTATGTTGACTGCAGCTTTTGTGAGTCCTTACTTTTGTGGCAGGTAGAGCTTGGATTCCTCCCCTCCCTCCTCCATATTGGAGTTGTTGCAAAAATCCACTTGATCTGCCATTCATTCCTCCTTTGCTATGAAGAATGCTCACTCCTTCTCTCACCTGGTAACTCAGTGATTTAAGCAGATCGAACACCTATCACTGATGAAGCTGTCACTGCCACCAGCTAAAACTTCAGGGAAGAGCTGTAAAATCAAATTGCTGCTGAATAGTCACTTCTCAGCTAAGCTCTCCTCCCACTGATGTATCTTTTCAGCCCTTAAGTAGCTTTTGCTTTTTTATTCCCCCAAGTATACTAAGATGCACCACATGTAGAACATTGTTGTAGAATAAATGCACCATTAAACTAAGAGCAAAGAGATATCCTTAGCTCTGCCTCTTCATTTCCAAACACATAAACAGGGAGTTTATGTGTGAACATTTCCCTTCTACACATTCAGGCTCTTGGTGATTTGTTTTTAGTGTGTCTTAGCACAGCTTCTAGCCCCCTGGCACTTCTTTCTTACAGCTGAACTTCAACGTGTGACTGCTTCAAGCACGTGTTTATGAATGCAGATAATTGCCACTTCTTTAACACTGGTACATTACATCATCATCATCTAAAAATACAGTGAAGAATAAGTAACAGAATCTGCGGATGACCACCAGCCAGTTTAACATTTAGCTGATGACTCTTTGAGGATATTTCCCATCAGGGCAAGTCTCTAAAGGAAGGTCTGCACAATTTCATTATTGGTGAAAGAAAAGGTAGCACCTGCATTTCATTAAAAACTCATAGTAGCTTTGATTGTAGACAGTCTCTATTTTACTTGGTTGTATCTTTTGCCTCCACGGTTCTTGACCAAATCTGAACTTATTTGGAAAGACCAAATGCAAAAGGTCCAGCTATTTCTGTGCATGATGAGAATTAAAATATATTTTTTATTCTTGTAGAAATATTATTCTATCATTAAAATATTTTCTTGAGCATATATATAGCTGGAAAAGCTATTAATGGAAAATTGAGATTTTATTTGGAGACTGAATGGTCTATTTCGAGAAGGCATGACTGTCTATTAATTAATCTGAAGTGGGACTGAAAAATGGAGGTTTGCCTGCAAACACTTGTTCCTCACAAATGACTTATTCTACATTTATAAAGTTTTACTTAAATGGTAGTTGTGTTTTATATCCAGGTACAACTTAGCTTGAAAATTGGAAGTTGTAGTCTGGGCTGGTTGTTTGGGATATGGACACCCTGAGAAATGGAAAGGAAAAAAACTACATGATATCCTATTCTTATGGTCACACAAGGCAAACATTGGTGAATAAGTTTGGTTTTTTTAATTGAGTACTATAAACAGATTTTAAAACTCAATATGCAGTTAAATAAAGTAGAAAACAGTCAGAAATTGTCCTTGTTAACAATATAAATGTAATCTGTAAAGAATCTATACTCCCATTCACTTCAAAGATAATTGCAAAGAATTGACTTTTCCATCTTCTTTTTCTTTTATGATAGCTTATGCTATCACTAAATAAAGTATTATATATTAAAATATAATAAATAATAAAATATAATAAAATATTATCTTGACGCATGCTCACCCTCCCCAAGAAAAAAAAGACACTTTGGAGACAAGGCTGTTTGATATTCTGCATGATCTGTATTATCATTCAATATAAAGTTTACATAATCCACCACAGAAAGATGGAAAGAAATACAAGAGAAAAAAAAAATTAATTTTATGCCTTATTTTATCAGTTTATATATTTCATCCATTTTATATCTCTTCTTCAGCATCTTATGAGTCCCTCCTTCTTTCTTTTTGCTCAATAAAACTGTAGCCTGTAAGTCTCTCTTGAATAGAATGTGCAATAAAAATGTAATAAATTCACATTAACAGAACCCAATAAGTCTGAAGAGACAAGTCAAGGTCCAGAAGTTGGAGATGAGTGTTTACTATACATACCTTTGCACAGTGTGGATGTAACACTCAGCAACACTTAAAAGAAATCATTTCTCATTCAAAATTCATTATATTGTAACTACAGATTTAGTAACATACTGGCAGTTTCTATTGATTAACTCAGGGATATTGTGGAAACCTGAAGCATACTGAAAGTGCCTTTAAAAGGAAATACTGATTTTTATCTGGGGAGGGTAGTACACAAGCCTGCTAAAAAGAGGTGAGCAGTGTAATTCTTCTAGAGTAGTAACAGCAGATGAGCTGGAAGTTACCCTAGTGAATGTGCTCTTCTATGTTACCACCACTTCTCTTTCAAAACCAGCTTTTTCGCTTATAGCAACTTACAATGATAAAGATTGTAATTTGTATTGATGGAGGTTAAAAAGACAGAGATTCATATTTTTGACTGAACAACTAGAACTTGAGGAGGGCCTCATAAATCCAGGAGTTGATCAGAGCACATTGTTAAGCATATACTACTGAAAACTCACCTTGAACTTGCCTGATACTGCTTGCTGAGTCTTTAAAATATATGGATTTAGCAAAAACTTGGTGACTTGCTGCATTTCAAGGCACAAAAATGTTGTCAAACCTATCAACTACATTTGATACCTTGCAAAATGAATTGGTATTTTGAGACAAATTTTAATATTATTCGATCCAAAACTGGCTGTCCAGAGATGTTTTGAATATATCATTATTGGAAGTGTTCAGAGTCATGTTGGATGGAACTTCGTGGAACCTGATCTACAGAAAGATGTCCCTGTCCATAGCAGGCAGACTGGATGAGCTTAAAATGTCCCTTTTAACTGAAACAATCTTCTGATTTTGTAATTCTTTTCTGCAACTTGCTTTATTTATTTTTTTTTTTCTATCTCATTATCTGGTTGGACTTAGTAATGGATTTTCTTGAAATTATTTAAAAGAAAGAAACTTGAGAGTCATTTTACAGAATTGAGCCACCATGATTTGATAATTTATTTTCACATAATATATTGCAATATCCATCTCTGCTTTTTTTATGCAGCTGGAGTTTCTGTAATTTATAAGAAAAATCTATCATTTAATTTATTGCGAATATACCCATGAAATTCAGATGTTGAGGATTTATAACAATGATGAGTATCTTCAAATGAGCCACTGTCATTATCATTGGTATTTCTGTCAGTAAAAGCACTGTATGACTGCAGTGTTTCCTACATAATGTTCATATACACATAATGTCTTGGTTGCAGCCAGGAGGAGGGAAATTTTGCAGCAGCTGGGAGGAGCGTGGCCAACACCTGGGATTTTCTGTAACAGCTGAGGACATGCAGAGGGGAGGGACAGGGGTGGGGACCCTTCTGCTGTGACCACTGATGGGCTGTTGGTCAGAG
This sequence comes from Parus major, assembly GCF_001522545.3. Classification (NCBI taxonomy): domain Eukaryota; kingdom Metazoa; phylum Chordata; class Aves; order Passeriformes; family Paridae; genus Parus; species Parus major. Next base: position 43,865,546 of record NC_031774.1, on the reverse strand, counting down.
TGAGGTGTTCCACAGGGGGAGCAATGGCAGCTCAATCGCCTGCCTGTATGCTCTGCTATTGTCACTGCTGCTGCTGCTGCCTTCAGTGCTCTTCTGCCACTGCTGTTGGTAGTAAAATGTTCTTATCTCAGCCTCTCATCTTTGCCTTTTGTGCCTCTATTTCTCCTCTCCATTCCACCACATGTGGAGGAGAGTGAGGAGGAAACACACATGGTTTGGGGTGTTTCAGAGTCCCCACCACTAGAATGGGGATCCCCATTTCTAAACCATGATACACATATATATATAGAGAGATTTTTGTATGGAAATATAGCAACAAAGATGAAAACAAAAGCTTAAAAACAAGGCCCATCACTAGAGACAAACTACCTTATTTCATAAAGATTCTTCAGTTGTTTGCATTTACAAAATGTTAACACAAATTTTTTCTTTTGAACAAGCACAGCTTTGAAATTTAAAGATAAGGACTCAATTTCTTTGGCCTGTCTGGTGTTATTTAACTAGATTCCTCCTTCCACCTACTGTCTTCTTAATGTGATTTGGTAATTTCATGTCTCTCGAATGTCAGCAAGAGTAATAAAATAGCAATTTAAGAACATGTTAAAAGCCAATCTGAATGGCACTGTTCTTTTGAAGCTATTAAAATCAGGACTCACAGCAAGTCCTCATACTAGACAGCTCTGAAACTTCCATGCGTAAAAAGAGTAATTGTTTGGGCTCAGGGGATATGCTATAAAATGAGGTGCCAAATCAGAACTTAGAGATTAATATCGTCTCAATGCAGATTATGCAATTCACCTTTTGTACTGCTCTAAAAAATGTCCTCCCCATTACTAGTCTTCATCTCACCTTGATTTTTTATAGCACAGCTTTTACATTTTGTGATTCAAAAGTAAATATTACTGAAGAAGGAGAAAGCTTGCACAGTTTGGAGTTCTGGCATAACAACCCAAGACACATGTGCTGATTTCAGGTTTTGGATCTGCTTAAGTGGTTTCCCAGTTTTGAAAGACTAATATCTCTTGGTTTTTGGTTTGTTTTTTTCCTTTAGCATCGTGAAGGGAAACTGAAATGATGGGAAAAAACCAAAAACACAAACAAGCAGGAGAAGGAAGGCTATAATAAGGACCTTTCATCACTGAGAATTAGGTGAGGAAAAAGATAAGTCAAGAAATTAGGTTTGTTGATGCGTGTCAACCCTTCCTCCCCTTTGGAATCTTCAGCTGAGAAAGATTATTAAGCAATATACATTTCTGCATAATTTGGTGAAGTATTATTTCTCTGAATAAAGAAAAAGGTGTCCCTGAAAATAGATACTCTATCAGAATGTATTTTGTGATTTGTTTTTTTGTGGTTGCATCTATAAAATAATTGACATTTGAACTGAAGTGTGCTAAAAGAAACTAGCTCCTGACCAAAGGCTGCAGCTTTAATCCAGGGAGCATTTTACATCACAGGAGAGGAACATAACACTTTTTTATCTTGCCACCATGGGGTCATCAGTCGTGCACAGCACCTATCTGGTCCACCCATCACAACATTGTTTGTCCAGGGCTCAGTGTCTCTATCTTTGTTTCATAAACACATGATCCAGCATCTGGATCAAAGAGTTAGAAGCCAAGGCACAGACCTGACATTAATGTAACTCAGGATACACTAATGTGTGCCTCGGGTGAGGATTTAGAGAGGGTCCCAGTTTAAATGAAGCTTAAAAGCAAGGGACAAGAGTCACATCTTCCATCATTTTTCTCAAGTGGCTCTTCCCACCAGCTCTTCTTGTGCAGCCAGTTATGTTTCTAAAGGAAGGAGAGAGGGCACTTCATGCCCTGACAATGGTTGGTTGAGCTGTATTGAGCTAGATAAGAGCTATACCCTCATCAGATCCTCTTTCCAGCATGACACTCACTACCAGGGGAAGGGAGAATACATGACTCCTCATCATTTGACAACCACTAGCTACCCAAGTACCAAACCTGTCCTGCTCAAATTGGTAGCTCATCCCTGTCTTCTAAAAAGAGTGATGTCCTATTCCTTCTCAGGGCAAGGATATTGCTAGTAAAAGAATACCTATCATTGTCCTGTCACCAAATGTCCCAGAATCATCCTTATTAGTAAAAAAAAATACATATATACTCAAGAGACATTTGCAAGGCCCATTGCTTCTTTCCTCTGACGCCTATCTTCCTCAATTGCCTATCTTTCAAAGGTAGGTGCAAAGTTGACTTCAAATTGTGGTCTTGGATGCCACTTTTCTACTAGAAGTTAAGCAGTTTGGAGAAATAAAATAAAATGCATGAACCAATGGAGATACTATAGTCAGAGTGCCTATCAGCACTGAATCCTCCTGGATCTGAATGAGATTTTCATCTCCTGTCCTGAGCAGATTTAACACTGCATCTTGAAAGACAGGAAAGTTATGAAATGTATTACATAATATTGTCCCATAGAGAAGCTTCTAGCACCCATGTCCTGTTTAATTTGGTTTCCTTTATTTCTTTTCCTTCTCTGGATGATCAACTACTCATTAAAATCATTTTGCCAAATCTTTTTTAAAGAGAGCATTATATTAAACAAGGAATGACCTTAGAATGCAGTTGAAATTTTGAATGGATTTTCAAGGGTTTGAAAAGATGGGACAATGTAGACGAAAAAGGGGAAAGAGCAGGACCAGTAAAGTCATCACAGGCATTGTTTTGCTTATACTGTGTAAGCAAGTCTTCTGCTGGAATGGTTACTGTTAGCCTCTAAACAACATTGCCAACAAAGTATTTTTTTTCTTTTTTTCACAAAAGATCCATTGTGTTTCGCTCACAGTATGTGTAGCAGTTTTGAAACTTCTGCTACAGCAGTTGGTCTAATTAAGTAGCAGCTATGCTTGTGGCTGGGTATAGATGGGAAAGGGAGGGTGGGGGTTAGGAGAGGTCTTCACTCCAGGAGTGACAAATACAGATACTCAGATTGCTTTTTCTGGTTTTTATGGTCACATAGAATCTACAGGTCTGTACTAAGTACAGAATAAAATCAGCTTTTCCTGCTGGCCTTTGCTACTGCCCAGCAGTGTGGGACCTACCCTGTGTGCAACTCAGAGATCAGATCACAGGCTGTTCTGCTTTCAAAATTTGTTTCTTGTTCCAACTCTACATCTGGTGATGTCATCTACTGCCAAAGACAGCATACCTGGCACAAGTATGCATAAAACACCTGGCACTCAGCTTGTTACAGTCCCTTGGAGATTAATGTGGTCCAATTTATCTTTTCTTGTCTTAGTGGCCGAGACACTGAAAGCTCACCGTGACTGATAAATCTGAAATATTGACACTTACCATAAAAGCTAGTAAAACACCAAAGCTGGATGATTGTTTTCTATCTATATGTTGTATCCATGATATTATTTATAACTGTGATACAGACAACAAGCAAGCCTTGAACCATGTCTTTACTTAATGGCACAGACATAGGAAACTTTTAGTCCAAGTTTAAGTTGGCACTGAGTGCTGCTTTAACCTTTCAGAAATGTATAAATCCCCAAATTTTCAACAGTACCTTATTAATCCCCCCAGTTCCTGCCAGGGTTTGTCCACAGCTGCCCAGGCAAGCCCAATGCTAAAAATGTTTGGCATTTTCTCATACAAAGTTTTATGTAGAGAGGTGAAGGTAAGTGAAATATCTGTGTTGATTTGCAACTGACAGAAAGTTATGAAGGAAAGACACAGGAAAAGCGAGTTGGAGCTAGAGCTGGCAGCATTGTGTCTGTATCACATGGAAGAGGAGAATGCAAGTAAGCAGTAGCTTTAGCAGTTATATCACAGGGTGCCAACACCACCCTGAACTAAGGGCAGACCAGTATGCAGACTGGTACAACAGGATGTTATTACACACCTACAATAGTATTTATGTCTTCATTATGTCATGAAATAAGAAAATGTACAATGACTTTTCAAACGGTGCTATTTCTGGACAGAATTTCTAAAGTAGGTTCCAAGGTGTAGTCCATATTCTGAAGAGAAAAATCTCCAGAACTTTGATGAAAACATGCACCTGAGAAGTCAGGAGGATTCTCTTTAGAAATGTTTTCTACAGTTGCAATAATATGTGTATACAGCAGGGTCAGTTTTCAACAAAGGAGAAAATTTAGCAGATTTAATTTTTTCTGAACGATTTTAATTTCTTTCTTAAATTTCATTTAATAAAAACGTAAATACACTTCTGCACTACTTTCCATTTATTGACACATCATCCAGCAGTTTTAATAAACTTTACATATTCAAAGCTTTGGAAATGCATATGCACGAGACAACCAATTAAGCTGACTGACAGGAGTATTAAAATGGACAATAGATATGTTTATAAGAATGTTTTATTAAATAGATTCCCACTAATAGAGGCAATTTTGCTTTCTTATTTTAATGGTTTTTGTGAAACTTTGAAATGTATGAGTTTAAATAAATCTTACTTTTTTCAAGTAATGTAATTTTAATGAAGCTAAATATAAAAGAAATTATTTAAAATAAATATGAATTATTTTAGGACAGCTATGAAAAGAAGGTCTTATTTGATGATTTAAAAAAAAAATCTTTCAGTTAAATTTGTAATTAAATTTCTTTTACATGTTCTGTTTTTTTACTTTTCTGCTGTCCTTTCCTGCAGATGGATTTTTATATGACTTTTAACTGATATACAAAGTCAAAAAGCCACTCTTTATGTAAACCAAAACTCTCTATTCTCTAGCCCAGGTGTTTAGAAATAAGTGACAGTGTACATTTTGAACTGTAACTCATATTTTTTTATGAATGTTGGTTGATACTAATAGCGTATTCAACTTTCTCCTACAACCTCTCTTATTTTCCTCAGTAGAACAATAGGGAAATCTACATATCAGCAACAATGTGAGCTTTGTCTTGTCCCAGAAATACTACTTAATTTAGTGCTATATCTTATGATCTGCAAGGTCAGGCTGGACAGGGCTCTGAACAACCTGATCCAGCTGAAGATGTCCCTGCTCATTGTAACAGGCTTTGGCTAGATGACCTTCAAAAGGTCACTTACAACTCAAACTATTCTATGATTCTATTTATTCAGCAGAAATGCAGTTTCTGGACTTTTATTAGTTTGGGTGTGGTGATTGAATCATTTCTTTATGTAGAAGAATATTGATAAATTTTAGTTAACAAGGATAAGTCCTTTCAATCTATATGTCTTACAGATTCAAGATTAAAAGATGTGAAGCCACTCCACATCCAGTGAGAGGTTTCAGCAGGTAGAGTTTGCTAGATGTGAAAGTCTTACCCACCCCTGGCATGCCGCAGCTATGACCCCCTGAGCCCAGTCACAGCAGCTGCCTGTGTGAACATTTGCACTGCTTAAAGTCTGCCTCCTGCTCCTTTGCACCACACTGGTCGCCTGCTTGGGATCACATTAAACTCAGCTAAACATAACATGCAAAGAGAAAGTGACCCTGAAAGATCCCTTTCAAGTGCCCCTCCCTTCTCTGCTTCATTTTAATGTGGCTGCCATATGGTGCAGGGGCCATTATAAGCCCTGTGTTTAACTAGTCCTGCTGTAAATGTTTCATTTCTCCAAGGAAGATAAAAGGACTGTTCCCTTATATTAACTGCAAAATTAACTTTTTTGATCATGAATACCCAGCTTCAAGAATTGTGCTGGTTTCAGCTGGGCTAATTTTCTTCACTGTGGCTGGTATGGGTCTAGGTTTTGGATTTGTGCTGAACACAGGGCTGAAAATACAGAGGCGTTTTTGTTATTGCTGAGCAGGACTTGCACAGCATCGAAGATTTTCCTGCTTCTTGTATTGTCAGGTTGGCAAGGAAGTTGGAGATGCATGGGAAGTTGGGATGGGACAGGGCCAGGACAGATGATCCTGACTGACCAAAGGGATATTCCAGACTACATGATGTCATACTCAGTGTAAGTGGGACAGAGGAGGAGGAAGGAGGGGACATTTGGAGTGATGGTGTTTGTCTTCCCAAGTCATCATTGCATGTGATGGGGTCCTGCTCTCCCAGGGATGGATGAAAAACTGCCTTCCATGGGAAGCAGTGAATTTAATCCTTGGTTAGCTTTGCTTGTGCATGTAGCTTTTGCTCTCCCTTTAAACTTTGAAATGGTCTTTATCTCAACACAGGAATTTTCCAGCTTTTACTCTTCTGTAAAGAATTATCTCCCCGATTTCTCTGCTGGTGGGGGAATGAACGAATGGCTGCAGAGACTTGCCTGCTGGTTGGGGTTAAACAGCAAGAATGCAATCCAAATGAGATTTTTTTTTCCCTTTTTTTTTTCTTTTTGGTGGCAGTGTGGGACAAAACCACAATGAAATAACTGTTAAACCTCTGTTAAATAAGTAACATTACTGTATCAATATGAAGCCACACTGATCTAATGCTCAGGCTCCAGAGCCAAAGGGGAGGTGGGGAATTAATTTCTAAGAATATTTTTTATTTCTGTTGAGCTTGGATACATTTGGAGAGGACTTTTATATGAAGTAATAAACACATGCAACTCGGTTATATCTGCAGAAATGTTGTGCTGCATTGTATGAATTTGTGGAAAACAAAGCATTAGCTCAAACAAGATACTAGAAAAGGGATTAGGGAATTGCCATCTTTAAACTATTTGCTTTAATTTGCATGCTCATTAACTATGTAATAGAATGGAAGGGCTTAATTACCTCATTTATAAAAACAACCTCACTGACAATTTAATTGTAATGATAGTTCTTCTAAAAAATTTTTGGTTAACTTGCAGTGACAAACACATGACAAAATGAAGTTGTTATACTCCAGAAAGACAACATAAAATATTGATACATGGCAGTACTGAAATAACCTGATTATTATCTATCTATGAAATAGATGAGAACTAACAGCATGTCAGAGAAGGGAGTTAAATTATGTTTTTCATCACAAGCACAGAATTGTTAAAAACTATGCATTTTGTATGGATTACAAACCTTAAACTTTGCTGCTAAGTGAAAATTCATTAAACTAACACTATTATAGTGGATTATAAACAGTTTTATTGAAGGATATATATACTACAAATATGTAGGCTTGAAACCTTTGAAACAAGCGCTATAGAGCCATGTTTTTTGCTGTAGCATCTCCATTTCTTGAAGTGCCTTTTTATGCAGCCTTTTGCCATGGATTTGAAAGATATATTCAGAAAATAATATTTAAACTATGCTTACACTTTAGATTTCCTAATATGATATTTAGAATACTATGCCAAATTTGGAATGCCATGATTTAGGATTATATAAAAAGAATTGCTAAAACCAAATAAGAATTGCTAAAATAAATTTGATTTATTCCTGATAAATTAAAGGATGAGGAAAAGAATTATAACAATATTCAGCAGCTTGAGAAAGCAGTTGGAAAATCAGAGGATCTGATACCCAAGCCCAGTCACACAGGGTAAATAGTAAAAATTTAAAACTGGGAGGAGGAAAATGTAGGTTCATGATACAAATGTGGTTGTCAGTGGGTTGTCAGTGGTGTGTCTACAGGGTGACCTCCATGAGAAGAGTCCAGGGACTGCCCTGTGGCAGACACTGCTCCAATTGACCCACTGCAGCAGAGCATAGCTGCACTGAATAACATTTGTAGGCATGAAAGTCCTACAAAGCCCTACCAGAATCTTGGAATGAACTAGTCAGGATGTGTTATGTAGCACTCACACATATCTGTGCTTCATTGATAGATCATGTACCTCACAAAACACTGTTCCAGCCATACTCCATGTATATGTGTCTGAATATTGGGGGTTCAGAGAGAAAGGGAAACCCAAAATGGAAAAATGGGGATGTCACTGCAATCTACCCCTTTGGGAGAAAGTGAGTTTGGGTTGCATTGTGAGAACACCACACCCTTACCTTGGTTAAAAGCTGAGAAACTGCACACAGTGAGCCACGATGGTGGAAACAGGAGGTTATATTGGCAGCCTCTGCAGACATCTGCCTATAAACTCCCCAGGAACTGGAAGAAACATTGTTAGGCAGATATCCTCCAGGGTGCAGAAGAAGAGGACAGGTGTATGTCAAGCTGCTGCACAGACCATGTCTGACAGTCTGCCAAAGTGCTATTTGGTGTTTGACAACAAGCTCTAGTCCCTGCTCTTGGCACTTGTCTTTGCAGCTGATCTGAGCCACTACTTAATATAGGCACGTATTTTCCTTCACGTATGTCTTTGATGAAACATTAAATGCTATTAAAGAAAAGAAGGTAACAAGCTTTTTCTTTCCCACTCAATACCTTTGTCTTTTAAGCTGGTGATTTATTTTCTTAGCCATTGCTAATTTTTGCATGATGCCTGACATGTCATCATCTGTTTTGTAATACTCTTTATTTTAGATTGAAAACAAATCATCCTGTATATTTTAATACCTTGGCTTGCATCTATATTGTTGATCACTGCTCCAGAAAAATGTTCTTCTTCCATCTTATTTGCTTTCTTCAAAGAAACTTCAATTATGACTGAATTCTTCAGAGACATTTTGAGGGCAATATTTTTTAAATCTATTTTGGGGTCATTATTCTTCAGCACTCCTCTATTTAGCAGCAACCTATTTTATTAGTTGATCCAGACAATTTCTTTTTCTCCCATCTTTACTGAGCTGCATTCAGCATCTATTGCACACTGGCTGCTCCATCTATTCTGTGATGGTGGTCCAGCACAGGACCTTGTGGCAAACTGCTGTAGAGCAAAATAAACCATTAAAGACTGCTGCTCTCAGATAAAGATAACAAGCACATGCCAGCTCTTCAGCAGTCCTTTACTTTTTAATAATGTGTGCACATGCTTTAGCTGTGCAAATCTCTGGCCTTTATCTGATTGCAGAGACAGGAGGATTGCATTCTCCTGCATCTACACAATAAACAAATACTTGGATAAAGCCCATTCTTAAGTGTGTGGTCTATTTCTGAGTCTAACTTCCCTTTTGAATATTTAAAATTTCTGACCATAAGTGACCTGCTTATCCCTCTATTTACTGATTTCACAGTGTATTAACACAAAAGTGCACTTACATTTTTCTTAGTAGGAATTGTTAGTCCAAACATTAATTTTCTTAATAATTTCTTAATTCCTTTATAATTTTCTTAGATATAGCTCATGCACCACTTATATTGGTTTCCAGTGCAAATAGTTTAAGGTGTTTTAAATTATAAAATCACTACTCTTTGACAAAAATATTTCCTTTTCCTGTTTATTATATGGCACCTAGTATCATAAGTATCATAGTATCATAGTTAATGAAAATAAACACGTGCTTTCTAAGGAATTGATAATGCACTCAACAGTTCAGATTTCATGCTGTGCAGGGTTAAAAGTTTAAATAATGAAAATAGTTAATTTTACTATAATTTTGGATCTCAATTTAGTAAAATTTGGGTTTTTTCTAAACTTATGCTACACTAGGACTAGAACATGTATTCAACTAAAAGAATACAGGCTGTCTTCATTATTCACCCCTTATTGAGGTGAAGATAAGGACAGAAAGTCATACTAAACAGTCAATAGGGTACAACTGTCCAAGTCAGACAAACTGTATTATTATAAAACTGAAGCATGATCACATAACTAAAAGGTAAAGTCTGGCAAATGCATTTCTTATGGCAATCTGCATCATAGGGGGAAGACACCTTGAATAGATTTGTGTGCTCTGCTTGGCAAGAAAGCTGCAAATCCCAGGCAATACAACAACTAAAATGTGCTAATACAAATCTTGTGTAAATCAGGGAGGTTCTGAATGAGACTGGTTTGATTCTGTGTGTAGAATTTTGTGAAAGTTAGAAACACCTAACTGTGAAATATCTTATTTTGACTCTCAGGTTCTTAAAGGACGATGAAAACTTTCAGATGATACAGGAAGTAATTAAAATTTCTAGGGAAAATTGCCTGCAATGAAGTACTGCAAAGGAACGGTCTGATCAGCTAACAAAACTATTAGTTGGTCAGAGAGTAAATTTACAAAACTGGGAAAAAAGTGTTAAACATAGCTGCCAATAGCTGGAAAAAAACCTGCAGAAATTCACATACATGTGAAAAAATTACACTGCACAATAAGGATTAAAAATGCTACAATATGTTACCAATTGCAGCACTAATTTATTTTTTTTCTCTTCTAAACACGGTATGTTTTTAATACAATTTAATACAGATAATAAATAATACAGGTTATGCTTTAAACAAAGGCAATTTCTTTCTCAATTCTTGTGTTATATGCTATGAATCTTTTCTAAGTTTCATAGAAGTTTTCATACAGTGCAGATTTCCTAGCACTAGTCCTCAGGAGTAAAATTTCTGTAGAAATGGTAATATGCAACATGGACCACTATGTCTCTGCAAGCTGATGTCTGCTCTTTGTTGCAGTCTCTAGATCAGACATTAGTTTGAACAAGCCTAAGAAGCTAAAGAGCAGTCTTAAAGAATAAACAGCACAGTGACATTAAATAATCAGGAGTGAAATCTGCAAATAAAGAAAAGTCAGAAATCAGGACTAAATTTACTCTCCATTAAAGACTGAAGTAAGAGATGTAGTGGGAAATTGTTAAAGCTCTCTTGATTAGCTATAAAATAAAAAGTATAAAATTACACTAGCTTTTTTATGCCAGTCTTAAAACTAAAAAAACTAAATTTAAAATTATTGCTGTATCTGCCCAGAAGAAAAATCCAAAATATGGATCACAATATGTAAGTAAAGTCTCACCCTATTCTTAATATCAGTACATTTTTAAATTATAATTTCTTTTAATTTTTTAAAGCAAATCATTTGACATTTTCAATCTGATTGATATTAAAGTGTTGCACTAGCTTTAGTTTATTCAGCTGACAGAGCTAAAGAGAAATAGGTAAAACAGCATGCATAAAATGTAGAAAGGCCTGTAGATGAAATGAGTTCTAATATATAGTGGGATGAGCCTTTGAGCAGGATCAAGGCTGTCCCATCCTTATGTTGTTCCACTGCCTCCTCCAGTAAAAGAGTAGGAAGAAAAGTGCTTTTCTTCCAGAGGTTTGGTGGAATCTTTGGAAAACTGTTTTTTTTATGGACTATCATGAATAGCTTGGATACAATAATGAAATTATAAACTCTTTTTAAAGACTACCAAAACAGAATAAAACTTAAGGATGAGAGAGATATAAAAAAATTTCTCTTGTAATTTCTTAACACATCAGAGAAGGTAGACAGCATCTTCAGAAAGCTTCATGAAAGCTCTCAAAATTTCATTATTTTTAACATCAGAAAATCATTGGACAAACCTGAAAAATTATACAAAATGCAGATATATTTCAGAGGAACAGATGTAGCCAGATCTTGAACATCCTTTCCTTGTTTTGAAATAAAGAACATAAGAATTATGATAATTAAGTTTAACAAAATAGATTCTTGATTCTATTCTATTTGTATTAATATTAAAGATTCATAATGACTTCCTATCATCCTATATCAAAATATCGACTTTTGGTCACCAAAACAAGAGAGAGGAAAAAAATAATCTAGCAATGGAGAAGGTGAGAGTCTGGTTGAGGCCATGTAATGGATGAAGAACTAGACAAGTCCTTATATATTTATCTATTCTTTACCTAAACAAAAAAAATGTACTTGAGAAAAGGGACATTTGGAACTAGATGTTCTTTATGGTCCCATTCAACACAAACTCTTCTGTGATTTCATGACTCTTATAGTTTTTTTCAGGCACAGATCAATGGAAAGCTCTATGTCAACTGTCATCTCAGTTTTTAGTACTGTTTTGAATAGTTAGCATATTGAATTTAGCTTGTATGGAAATGCAAAAACACCTTTTTTGGTATGATGATATCAAATGTGTTAAACCAAAAAAAGTCTTGAAAAAAAAAGAGATTCTTAACATTGAATTTTTATTTTTTTTAAAAAAAATACTCTACTTACATATATGGTAAATAATTTATATATATATATGCTAGGAAATATTATGAAACATAAGAATAATTTCACTATTTTTTTCTCTAAAAATGTCAATGGCACTGACCATGTTGCCACAATTATAGTTTTATCTCAGTCATTTTATCTTCAAATTTTCATTTTGATTACATTTATTTGCCTATTCAGATTTTTACTTTTCTAAATTGAAAACAACCAATCAAAATCTCTCCTACAGGATTTTGCTAAAATACCTTCTTACAATCCTTGAAAGAAATTCAACAAGTAGAATAAAATATTCTAAAAACCTGTAAAATGTTCTTTTGTACTTTCATAAATGTGAGAATGAATTAGTTAGTTTATCTCCTATTTGAAAGAATTTAAAAGAACTTTGTTTGTCCATTGTTGGAATGACTACAATGTGTTAAATTCACTTGAAAGGGGGCAAACAATAGGTCAGATCTCTTGGAGATTTGAGAAACCAATTAATTCTGTAAAAAAAGAAGGAAACAGCTACCTTCACTTTATTAGACACTACCCAAGAGGGTCAGTCACTGACAGATAATATAGAGAATGAATAATAAGAGAAGAATTTATTTTAATGAAGATATTTTTCCAGGTCAAAAAATGTTAATATAAGATGCAAAACTGAAGAGCATGTTTCTTGAAATAAAGTGGATTAAAATGAAATTTCAGGGTCCAAATGTAAAATAACTTTAGTTTTATAAAATACCAGAGAGCACTCAATACCTTTTCTGAGGATAGAGGATAAGACTTTGAAAAATAGATCATTTGGAAATCAATGATCTCTGCTCTTTCAAACTACATTAATTTCTCTAGATTCAGAGATTAATAAAACATGATTATCTCCATTCAGGTTTGTCAGAATCTCTTTATTTCTCAGTTTCTATGAAGTCCATCCACACAAAGCAGATGACTGATTCTTTTCCCCTTCCAAGAACAGGGGTGTGGGGGAGAGTATAAAACATCTGGCTAGTGCATATTTGAGCTGATTAATAAAACCTCTGTTTAACTACTAAAACCTCTCTTCAGTTATATAACCAGGGAAAGAGGATTGCATGTGTGCTATACTTCTCAGAAACCAGAAATTTTATTTCACAACAACCACATTTCCTGACTGTTCAGACTTGGCACGAAGCAGCCCGGCAGCGGTGGTCAGGGCATTCCTCCTGGCTGTGGGGAGGTGAAGCTGCTGTCCTTTTCTCACCAGCTGACTGAGGGTTCCCACAGCTTGGAACCATACTTTAGCCACCTCTGTACTTCAGATTGATACAGGCACCTCCCAAAACCAGATGGTTGTGGAGGTAAGATGGGGCTTTTTGATTTTCCACCACGTCTTTTCTGGCTTGGACTAAAGCAATAAAAACACAGCAGGGTGTGGAGGCAAATGTGGGGACCTCCTTCAACACAGGATACCTGTATACCTAGGTGTTGGAATCTAAAATTAAAACCTCTCTGAGTCCCTCAGAGAGAAAAAAGAAATAAAATATATTACACCAGACAAATAAACATGAAATAAGAATGTAGGTTTTAGTTTTAAGTAAGTAAAAATACAGCTTAAATGCCTTAAGAGTCTGTTAGTGAAAAGCCCTAAGGCCTGGTTTAAAGTTCAGTAATGAACTTCAAATGAATCAGTAATGAATCTTCAAAGATTCAACTTAGTCCCAGACACAATGAAAACAGAGCTTGCATTCTTAGCTAGAACAGATAGGACTATTCACAAGTCAGATAATGCTCTATATGTAGGATTTAGGTAAAACTGACACTGCTTTCATGAGTTAAGAGTTAAACTTAGATTGGTGCAGAAAAAATGTTTTAGAATCATGTTTTTAGCTGATTGGATGATTTACAAATTTAATCCCCTGTATTGAGAAGACACACACACACACACACACACATGAAGAAGAAGAGCACCATCATCATCATCACCACCAGAAGAAGAACTGCTGCAACTGCTTCTGCTGTCCAGACCAGGCACGGAACTCTACGCTGGGAAGCTGCTGCTCAGAATTTGATAGTTTATACCAAAAGCTTTTAACAAAGACTTTAACTCTCTGAACTCTTTGCCTTCAAGACCGATGCATTCATACAATAAACATCTTTATAGGAATCAACTACTGCTTTTGTCCCCTTAAAGGCCTGGACACCCTGGAGAACAGCTCAACACCTATAAATCTCACTTTTCCTTTCATAGTGTGATCAACACTGCATCTTGTGGCATGGATGTAATCTATCAGATGTCAGGTAGACCACTAATTTTGAGTTTCCTCCAGGGAAAACTTCAAAGGAACATGGATGGTTTATCTTAAAGAAAATGAAATCAAACTGAGTGAAATGATTACAATACTGCTGAATAGAAATGATGATGTATGAAAGCTATACCCAGAATATTCTGATTTTCAGTGGCACTCGGAAGAAGAGCAGGCTACAAAATAATTTTAAAGTTATTAATCTTATTTTATTAGGTAGGTTTCTCCCATTCTTCACATGGACTATCTAGCTGCAGGGGACATTCCCCAGAACTGGATCTAAGAATAGTCTCACCTTAGCAGGTGTGAACTCAAAACTGCTCCACAGGAAATAAGAATGGTTATTTAAGCTTTACACAGTGAGAAATGTGTGATTTACTGAGTCCCATTCATGTGATCATATGCATGAACACAAATGCAACTGCAAAAGAGCCAAAAAGGTGGAGCAAAGCAGCAGCATCATGGCTCCAGAAATTTATGATTTACTGTTGTAGTCTGTATTACTTTTTTTTTTTTTTTTTTTTTTTTAAGCATCCAATTCCTCTACTGGAAGGATTGTGCAATGAGGCATCTGTTTTAGGAGAGAAAAAAAAAAAATTATCTCACTTTTCAGAACAAAACCTAAAGACTTTTGACCTCTAAAGCAACACAGCAGAAAAAACAAACAAAGCAGCTTCAAAATGTCTACAGAAAATGTAAAGAATAAAGCAATTGTAAGGAATAAGGTGATTTATGTCAGAATAATTAATCCTAATATCCAGTTCTTACAGTTTTACAAAATATGGAACTGCTTTTTAACACAGAAGTTATTTTTGTTCTTCAGTTCTAAAAGCTGATTTATTTTATTAATTCTTAATGTGGTATAAAGTGGGATGGAGGCTGGAGACTTTCATGCCACATGAAATAGATTGCCTTTCCTTAGCAATGTTGTAAGCACACCCTTCCACTAAAATTTTTTTAATTGCCCCTGGGCTCTGTTATTCCTTGATAACCCCTAGAAATATATGTACATAGACCTCATCTGGCTTGTATGCTCAGGAGAAAGCAGAACACCACAGCAACCTGCAAAGTCTTTTATTCTTCAATAATGATAAAGTTTCCGAAATGATTGTCATCTACATATCCAAATACAGCACAATTTTTAAAGAAGTTCTTCAGTTCTTCAGTTTCTTCTCTTAGTATGGGATTTTTAGGATGGTGGAGGCAAAGAGGAGGAAGAAAAAATGAAGAAAGTTTTGTGAAATATTAGACAACTTAGAATATTCACATAGCATATGTTCTACTGGAGGATGAATTTGAGATTTAAATAATTGCCTGTAAGAAAAGGTAAATCCCACAGCCAGTAAATGACATTTTGCAGGAGAGTGATATAGGTGCCTTTACACACATTTGTGAATGTCTGTGTACTTTGAAGAGGAGAGTGCTAAGGAACAGCTTCATAGTTTCTGTTTTGACAAGAATTTCTACTTAGTGGCCTTTTCTTGAGTAAAATATTGTGGAAATAGTTACATTTGCAGGAAAAACCTGAGTTATAATGGAGGAACACATCAACCAGTAACCTTTTCATAAAACTACATTAACACAGTATCTCACAGAAGCATTGCAGTGTATTATGTACATAATGATAAGATCCATATGCTGGGACAAGAATCTCTGCAGGGGTGATACACAAGATTAATTTTAAATGCAAATTGTTGTATACATGAAAAAAAAAATCCATTTTTTATTTCATAGGTGGAATTACCTGGCTAATATTTATAATAGGAAAATAATATCAGAAAATAAACAGTGTCTCATTCCACATCAAGCAATCATTGAAAGCTTCACAGGAAAGCTTTTTTCAAAATTCTGTCTCAGGATGTGTTTAACCTATGAATTAATTTTTAACTTCACATTAGTCCAATCCATGATCCAAGCCATTCCGTGGAAGGTGATTTTAAAAGAAATTAAATTCCATGGAAAATTTTCACAAGTTTCTAAAAAAGGAAATAACATCAAAGAACATATCCTAATAATACTAATTTCCCAAATAAAATAGAGGAAAACATAAAAATAGTTGGTTTTACATGAGCATTATTAAAAAAAGGTCAAAATTTTTTTGTGTTTTCTTGGTGTTCAGTCTCTTCTGCCTTGCCATCACTTGTCTTTCACTTAGACAAGCCTTTTTTAAGAGGAAGATGGTGGCAAATTTCCTGCTGAAGAATCTAGTTCCCAACTCTATTGTTTAATGTGCCAGCTAAGCTTTACACTTCACAGTGACATGAAACAAACTGTCAAAGCAGTGCTTTCTCTAAAGAAAGATTTCCACCTACTAGAAGGCCTACAGTCTTTGAGAAAATTGATTGGACAACACTCACAGTAAAAAGAGAAAGTAAATCACTTTCAACTTCATTCATCAAGGACAAAAACAGACAATTTTGTTGCATCTCTTCAATGTAGCCAGAGAAGATAAAGCCTTTGCACTCATGTCACTCACAATTCCCTGTGAATAAAAACAGTGAAGGAGCTAAGTACCTTCATTTGAAGCAGAAGAGGCCATCATTTCAGTCCTTTCATATGAAGAGGAACTCTGAGCTCTGTTCTACAGCAGTAGCACTTTTAATTTCAAGTGCTATACAATGTTTCCTCATGTACAAAGTTATTTTCCTTTGAGAATGGCTTGTCCTCAATCTGTTTGCACAAGAAAACTCCCCACATGAATAGTGTCCCTGGAATCTAATCATTTTCCCTGCCCTTCCCTGAAGTGTTGATCTTGCTGGTGTGTTCCTTCATAGGTGATTGCATTTATAATATGTGAGGCATTGTACAAGTGTGCAATATTAGAGTGGCTTTATTACAGCCACAAATAGCCACTGGAGCCCACTGATCATTCTTTGGTTCTTTCTAGTTCAAATTACACTACATAAAACTGAAATGTGTTTATGAACATTTCAATAGAAGATGGTTACATTTTGTGTTGTGAGTAAATGGTGGAAAACCCCTTAAAAGGCCGAAATAGATAAAATGTAAATTTTAGAATCCCAAATGAAGGTGTCATGTTGTGATAATATGATACCTAGACCACTTGCTGGGAAGTAAAGAACCAAAACTTTGAATTGAGGAGATTTTGTTATTGCATCACAGACAATTTTATGCACCCTTCATTCCTCTAATTCAAACTTGAATTAGAATTCTGAACTGTTGTATTAATTTTTTTTTAGCTGATAATACAAGACATCTACTATGTCCAGTAGATGGTCCTTTTTTTTATACAAAGAGAATAATTATGAAGATATACAGTAAACAATATGCAGTGCAAACTGCATTTGTAAGGATACTTCCTTTATTGCTCCTGTGCTGATCATTTCCAAGAAGAATGGATCCATTAAGTTGTCCTCACCAGCTGACCCTCAGCATTCAAATAGGAATGTAGGAGAAGGAGTATCTTTGGAAAGTAATGCATTTTTTCATAATTTCATATTCCTTGTTTCACACTATTCCTGTGCAACATTTTCATTAATCTATCAAAAAAAATGGAAGAACATATACAAAATTAAAAGCTTTCCAGGATTTGTGAATATACTGCTGCTTCAACACCTTGCAGAGCAATGCTTCTAGGTTCAGACAGCTTTCGTTAAGGATTTCTCAAAATGCCTGGAAGGTTTAAATTTCAAAAGACAAATCCATGATGACATCCAAGGAATGCATTACAGGTTTAGAAGGACAGTCTTCCTCAAGACAGATGGTCACACTCCAGGGCTTTCTTCTGTATCCTGAGTTTTCCACCATATTATCATTCTATAAGAATGAATAAATTATTATCCTGTTCATTAGCTGCTGCAGACCTAAAAATAAATTTATAAAGATAAGTTACCTTCATAAGAGACTAAACAGAAAAGCAAGGTAAAATATGAGCACCTTTGCATGGAGACTAAATGATTAGAATTTTATTTAATCAGTTTTCTTCTCTAATTACTCTGTCCATCATTCCTTTCCCACTAAAAATAAAGCACAACTAAAAGAAAAATTCCTTTGTGAACTCCAGTGACATAAAGTTGACAAAGCCCAAGCAGGTTCAGTACAGTAACACTGTTAGAGGAAGAAAACTTTATTTTACTAATTATGCTACAAAAACAAGGTGTAAAATTCCTGCTAATGAAACACTGACTATATCTGGTATATCAACACTTGCAACAGTTCGCTGAGTAACCTACAGAAAACAGAATGAGTCTGACAATTTAATGGTAGAGCTACTTGAGTAATTTTTCTGGGGAAGATCTGCATCGATCATTATTCTCTTTACATCTGCTGCTGTTCAGCAGTGAGACCTGATGACCCAGCAAGCTGCCTCCTTCAGATGCCTGGAAAATTAGCCATTGCTTCAGAACTTGCCCTTTAAATTTAAAGTGAGCAGACTTTATCTTACCACTGAGCTCATTGATTTAAAATGATGGGTTTATGGTA
Source organism: Parus major (assembly GCF_001522545.3). Classification (NCBI taxonomy): domain Eukaryota; kingdom Metazoa; phylum Chordata; class Aves; order Passeriformes; family Paridae; genus Parus; species Parus major. The sequence goes on along the minus strand of NC_031774.1, from coordinate 43,846,919 downwards.
CTGGAGAATACAAAAGAACCAAAAGACCTCTGTAATATTTGAGATCTAACTCTAGGGTTAGTCAGGATGTGAGAAATTTAGAAGTCAGCTTCAGTTTCTAACAGAAATTCCTGAGAGACTTGCTAAACTGCCCATGATTTGGAGCATTTTTCCCTCTTTCTGGTATCTTTGCATTGGAATTCTGTCAGTAAAATGTGTCCTCCAGCTCATCCACAGCAGTTATTACTCAGCCAGGTTGACAAAGTGAATAACAGTCCCTCATAGTATCATCTGTCACCCTTTAAACTCCTTTTCCCCTTTTGACTCAGCTCTCATTCCAATATACAGGACTACATCTTCCTGCTAGGGGAAAAAAACAAAAAAACCAAAAAAAACCAAAACTAAAAAAGATATAAAACATAATGAACTTTTCCATCCAGCTCAAAAATGGAGTAAAATTAACCTTTTCACTAATGGCAGCAGGGAGGTTTCTCTCCTCTCTCCTTCTCTCTCCCCTTCCCTTCCCTCCCCTCTCCTCTCCTCTCCATTTTTTTTAGGTTACACTAACCTGCTGTGCCTCTGCTCCCACTGACTCTGGTCAGCTCAGGATTGGCTTTAGTGTAACAGAGAATAGAATTTGACCTGGTGACACTGACCTGAGAGACATCAGGAATAATTGAAAATCTGCAACTGAGACTCAGGTATTAGAAAATACGTATCACATTTCTGAATGCTTGATCCTTCTACTTAATCCCAGCAATAACCATGGTGACTGTTGCAGAAAAGTATCCATAGAGATCAAATGCAATGAAACCCAGATGTCAGAAAGCAATGACTGAGGTAACACATCTCAAGGTGCTTTTTTGCAGTTCCCCCTAATTAAAGGAATTGCTTACATATATCTATACTTATATTATATTCTGTCTACATATAGTACACAACTAATTTTGACATCATCCATGTAAACTACATGTATTGGGCTTGTGTGGTGAGTTTTTGGTATCAGAGGGGCTACAGGTGTGGATTCTGTGAGAAGCTGTCAAAAGCTTCCCCGATGACCAACAGAGTCAATGCCAGATGGACTGGCCAAGACTAAGCCCATCCATGATGATGGTGGTGACTTCTGGGATAACACATTTCAGAAGGGGAAAATACTCTGAACAACTGTAGCCAAAGAAGAGAGAATATCTGAGAGAAACAGCTCTGCAGACACCTAGGTCAGTGAAGAAGCAGAAGAGCATTGGAGCAAAGATTACCTTGTAGCTCGTGGTGCAGCCCATGGTGAGGCAGCTGTGCCCCTGCAGCCCACGGAGGTCAGTGGGGGAGCAGAGATCCACCTGCAGCCCACGGAGGTCAGTGGGGGAGCAGAGATCCACCTGCAGCCCACGGAGG
>NC_031774.1:43821579-43845358 GCF_001522545.3 Parus major | reverse complement strand
AAACGAGAAGCTCCTGGCAGGACCTGTGGCCCCAGGGAGAGAGAATTCCATGCTGGAACAGGACTGTTGATGGGACTTAGGACCCTGCAGGGGACCCACTTTGGAGCAGCCTGCTCCCGAAGAACTGCACCCCATGGAAGGGATCCACACTGGGGAAGTTTGGGGGGAACCAAAGCCTGTGAGGACTCATGTTGGAGTGGGGGAAGAGTGTGAGGAGTGTCAGAGACAATGTGTGTGTGATGAGGTGACCACAGCCCCTGTTCCTCATCTCACTGAGCAGCTGTAGGGAGGAGGTAGAGTATTGGGAATAAAATTAGGCATTGGAAGAGAGAGGGATGGGGGAAAGTGATTTATGATTTGGTTTGGGGGTTTTTTTCTGGTTATCCTGCTCTGGTTTAATTAGTAATAAATTTAGTTAATTTCTCCTAGTGTCTTTTGCCCATGATGAAAATCTGTGAGTGACCTCTCCCTGTTTTTATCTCAACCTTTCATTGTATTTTTTTCTCTCTTATGAGTGACAAAGAGCCTTTGGTGAACACCTGGCACCCAGCCAGGGTGAACCCTCTACACCAAGTATGATCTGATACTTCTCAGTGTCAAATAGTCAGCCAAGGGACACTTGCCACATCCTCCTAGAGCATGCACTACCAGCTAAAGGGGTTTGGTACTGTTTAACCTCCAACACAATTATTTATCAATATCTTCTGTCCCATTGATCCAAACAATTCATATTCATTTCAGATTTCTCTATACAAGGAGGCAGTATCTGTCTGTCTAAAGGATTTAATCTTCTGTGCAATAAAATGATATTATATTTGACTCTGATTGAAAAGCTATGCTATGTTATAGAAGTACTGCAAGTGGCACCAATCATCAAATAAACTGCAGGGGAGGGAAAAGGAGGATTTGTCCTTTTTCTCCCTGTATGAAATACAAAACAACAAAAGAATCTTTTGGTTCCTTCCCTCCCTCAGCTTTGTCTTTCACAAGCACTAATCCTCTCTTGGGTTTTCTCCAAAGGTTTTATGGACCACTGTATGAAACATGCTGTCATACTGATCATTGCAAGATGACACTTTAAAAATATAAATCCAGTGAGAGTGTGATAACCTTCATTGTCAAATGGAAGGCAAAAGGCAGCAAATGCACTCAAGTGAGTTTTTTAAGCTACGTACAAAGGTGACAGAAAGACTGAAGAGCTAGTCAGCCTGGTTATGTCAGGAGGCTGGAAGCAGTAGAAGAAATCTAACAAGATTATTTGCAGAATTTAAAATATTGCCGATGATGGTATTGTGTTAAAAGGAAATCTTCAATGAAGAGCATCCTTTATTTAATAAGCAATGAACAAAGAAGAATAACTCAAACCAGTATAAAATATTATGTGCCATCACCACTCTCAAACAGCTGTCTGGCTTAGAGGTGAAAATATCAGACTCTTAAGAATTATTTTTACTACAGAAAGTAACACAAAATTATGCCAGGGACAGGAAGAAGTCCAGAAGGCAAAGCAAACAAATGGATCATACCCTCTTTTAAAGTGTGTTGGCCTAGAGAAAAAGTCACATTGTGAAAGAGAAATAGAATCAGCCTGTGATGTATGAACACCACAACAGTGTTTATGTGAACTGGAAAAATGCTAAAATAAAAGTAATGAAAAATATACAACAGTTTTTGTAAAACTAATCAGTTTACTTACTTTTTGTTGGAGTTTTCTTTGTTTTCCTTTTCTCTTTCCTAATTTAGACCCTCTAGCCGAGTAATACATAATATTTAATGGGATCTGAGTTAATGCTAATTGTTTTCAAAGCAATTGTGATCTTTAAACTGATTTGATTTCTATTGCCTGCTTTATTAGTTTGAGTTAATTCTCCTTTTGGGTGTTTCTCTAAAACTATATAATCTTTAGCTAAATGAAGTAATACCTTTGAAGTTGAAAATCTAGCACCAAGAAAATAAGGGAGCTAAGTCTTATTCAGTATTTGTAGATGATTTTTGTGCCAGCTTTAGTCACAATGATGGAGAAACAAAGGAGTAGTTATTTCTCAGGATGGCATAACAGTTTTAAACTTCAGGAAAAAAATGTACAGGCACAAACAATGGTGTAGAGCAGTCTTCATTCACCTATCAATAAATATACTTCCACCTGAGCACCCTGCCAAGGCTGGACACAGCTGCCCCCACAGCAGGCAGCCTCTTCCCTATCAGATGATTAACAGTGCTCCTCAGGAAAGGGGAAGAGCCACTCCACATCACAGTCCCAGATAAACCTCAGGTCTTCCAGACACACTTTTCAGGTTTTTTTTTCTCTTCTGTGGCCATATTGGGCTACTGGTCTGTAATGCATTTGTAAAGACAAACATCAGGGTGTGTGTATTCCAAAAACAGGTACATATTCTGCACTTTTTTTTTGCTTGAACAGATAATTAACTCTGACAAGAGCCTGTCAAATAACAGATGATGCTACTCAAAATTCCTCCAGTCCCTTGGCCTAAATCAAACCAGTGAACCTTGGTAGTTCAGACTACAGAAATACATTATAAAAACCCCAAAATATGAGATAAATATAAATCTTCTGTCCTTCCCTGAAACATGTCTCCCCATGCAGTCAATGGATTTATCATGCATCACTCACTTTGTATCATCAGGTGGATATCAGATTCCAGATACATCAAAAAGGATAAACTCTGAGTATCAGAGTATATTTTTCAATGCCAACTATTTAGCTAACTTAAAAACTTCAAACATAATGGCTGTTGTAATAATAACAATATTAAGAAAAAAATAATAGCTGACTTTTAGTAGTCTTTTTTGACGTTAAATTTTAAGCAAGGATGAATTTGTAGAAAACTTAAGACCAAGAAAAAAAAATCACACTTGATTCAAGTGTTTCTATCTATGATCAAATGTATATTTGGAAAACAAATTCCAGGGGATTAGATGACTGAATTATTTTATAAAAACTGTGCTTAAGAGGGAGGAAAAGGGGGTGTCTGTTTTTCTGTTTTGTTTATCAACATTGTAAATGCATGCAGAAGGCATCAGCTTTCCTCCCTTTTTCTGCTCTCTCAGAAACTTCTAATTTTGTTCAAAGGGTAAAGGGAGGAAAAGGGACATTTTAAAACACTCTTAAAGGCAAAACTAGAATTTAAATAACCATACCCTAATTTATTTTCTTGTATTTGAAGTATTAAATTCCAGTTACAATGGAAATTATATCATTAAAAATAACCATTCAGGATTTTACATTGTAACAGCTTCAACTAAAATCTACATGAATCAAGTTTCTCTTCAACCCTCACAAACCAAATTAGCTGTGTCCCACTTTAAGAAAAGCATTTGGAATTAAGCAGAATTCTGTTTCCCAATTTCTCTGTTCTTTATAAGGCTCAACAAGAAACAAGAGATGAAATAATATCTCATAATCTGTAAAGCTGCAGGAGTACATAGCTTTCCTTAGCATCACTGATTTAGCACTGCATTTACAAATTAGTGTTTCTGCTTTCTGGCAATACATCACCATCTAATTCAGTTCTGCTCATCAAGAATATCAGACATCAAGCAAGTAATGCACAAAGACATGGATTTTTCAGTTTAGAAACTACTTCAACATCAGCCATGATTCAGAAATAAAATGAAAATGAAATATTAGCACTCTTTCCCTCACAAAGGAGGAGATTCCAAGTACCTCACGCAAATATTGGTACTTATTTGGACATAAAAAGTGAAAACATATGAAGCTCTATCTACTTTCCCCTAGTCCTTTAAAGCAGAGCAAAAGGAAAACTGCCAGCTCAGTTATCCTCTGCTTGTTCATATTCTTCTATAAAAAATTTTTTTTTGTTGTATAAAACTTTAAAAAGTGGTAAAGTATTTTAAAATTACTTTATAAAGCAGTCTTTCTTTTTCCTTTCCACAAAGATGTCCTACAAGAACTGTGTTCCTAACACAAACCAACCAACAGAAGAATGCCTCCATCAGCGTTGTGGATCTTGTCCATGCCCTGAATACGCAATATAAAGTTTAACTGATAAGAGGATTTAAAAAGAAAACTTAATAATTTCACATTTATAGCTCTAGCAGATGTTTAATTTTCACAGATTAACTAGTTATTAAGGTACTAGCATCACTAAAGTGTTATAAAAAATTGAATAATTTTTTTAAAGTTCCAAACCTGAAACAGACCTCTGATAAATATGAAGTTGTCTTGTAACTTTACAGCAGTACATGATCATGGTGTTGGATTTAAAACTATGCCCATTCTCTGCTTCCCAATCTTTATTTTAGGATTGGCCATTCTGCCTGATCACTTTTGAAACTTTCTGACATTTTCATCAAAATATCTTCAGATTTGCCAAGAAGGTCAGGGAATAAATTATGTGTTCTTTATCATATTAAAATCCATCTGAATTTTTACAGATATCAAAGCTGCCATTTAAAGTCTTTGCTTTAAATGATTAAATAGGAATGTTTCTAAAATCACTCCTTTCTCACTCACTTTCTTTCATAAAAACTGAACGTGCTTTTAAGAATTCACTTCTGTGTGGCATGTGGCTGAGTTTCTAAAAAATACACAAACAGACTACTTATTTAGCACTTGTCATCTATTTCCTAATTTTGGACTAGGGAAAATAAAAAGGATTTTCCTGAATATATATGTATTCAATATTAATATTGTTCTAATATTAATAATGTATTTTTTGACATTTTTGTACATCAGAGATTTATACCTTAACAAAACCCCTGCATAATTTAGTATTAGAATCCAGATGTTTGACATGATGGACACAGGTTACCTTCTGCTAACTGCACTGCCTCTGAGACAGTGTTTCTGAAAGTTAAAGCAGCTGGTAGCCTGACCTGTGCTGTGTAGGGACACAGAATCCTCGATTTCTATTCATTACATGAAGCAGCTGGTATATTGGGGGTAACTATAATAATAATAATAATAATAATAATAACAACTCTAATAATTTGTTCCTTGAAGGAAGTACTAGAAATTTGTGAAACTTTGGTGCACTGAAGATTAATGGTCCAAAGCTTCAAACTTTATCGATGAGGGCATTATACTAGATATAACAGACTAGGTGCTTGTGTATCTGAAGACTTAATGACTGTCAAACAAACTCATAAAAGCAAAATTATTGGTGAGGGAACAATCTTGAGCCTGCTATTTCTTTAATTTCAATAGTTTTGCAACCTGTAAACCTCTACTGAAATAGTTTGATAAACCACACTACCAGTTTGGTTTGATATTGTGCTTTTCTATATATATTAATATTTCTTCTACATATATTCATATTCCTTCTACATATTAATCAAATACAATCATAAGTGTTAATTCCCCCACAACTGATTTTCTAACTGATATTGGCAACTACATTTCCATTTAGAAGTCAAGGGATACAATCATGGGTCTCATGGAAGGTCATGTAAAACTATACCATAAACTTTTGTTTCACAGATTACATGAGAGTCATTTCATAGTTCTGTATTTACAAAATGCTTTCATAAGTTCTTGAAGATTGTTTCTAAAGTTAAGTAGTTGCCATTAAAACCATTGATCTTGATAGCCACTTTTCAAGAAATGGGAATTTACAGGTTCTTATTTACCACTTTAGGTTTTATAGGAGAAATACATTTTAAAAAAATCACTTAACGATATATAGAACTGTCTATTTCTATTATCATTCTGGTTTACTCATACAGAGTGTGTTAGTGTTTCCAGACCAGACAGTCCATTTTCAGCACTTCTAATCTTCCACAGATTTGACCATGAATCGATCCTGGCTGGGAGATCATTTGTGAAAGTATTAACCTAGTTGAGCATGTGAGGTCAGAAATAGAATGGAATAAAGAGCAGTCAATGCTTGAGAGACAAAGCAGATGTTCCTAGAACTTCTCTCTCTCTTTTTATAGAATCTTGAACTTTGGCCAAAAAACCCAACAGCAAACAAAAAGGAAGAAAGCTATTGGGTCATCACTACTTGGTAGGAAACTTGATTAAGAAATTAAGAAAAAGAAAATGAAGAAAATGTCTGTCAAATGACATTTAATTTGGTTTCTCAGACATAAGGAGAGGGACAAATGCCTGGAAGGATTTACTGAACACATTACATAGAAAACCAAGAGAATTTAAAAAATGTCCTGAGATTGTGAAAAGCAGATCTTGGGGTAAGAGACAAACTGATGTGTAGATGAAAATTGAGAAGCAATTTTAAAGAACTGATTATCAGTAGTTTAAGCCAAATAGATATTAAAAAAATTCCAATTTTTTTCAGCATTTATTACTGAAAATCTTTGTTCAAAAAATAAAACAAAACCCAGATTTTTTTAGGGGAAAAAATGTATTCTGTATTTATGGAACTGGATATTAGATAATAACTATTTATTACTGGTTATCCTTGACATAAAAATACTCTAAAATTCTGAATGCAGTAATGAAGTCTTGTCTTGCCCTTCCAGTCACCATGGGATCAGCAGGAAGCCTTTGCCTCGATGCTCCCTTCCCAAGAGCCATACCAGCTGCTCCTCTCCTCTATTCTCATTTAGCCCACCCTCTCAGGAGGAATTAACTTATATGTATTTTTTTTTAAGATATAGATGTTGTTAACATCCATACTTTTATGCATTATAACATGTTCAACTGCGCTCTTTTAAAATATGATGACCCTCATGCAAAATTTCTCGTAAAAAATATTTCTCTTCCAAACCCTTTGTAAAACAGCTCTTCACTGCTAATTCTGACCCCTTCTTGCTCACTGTGTGACGTGAAGGATGATATTGTATGCCTTAGAAACCATACTTTATTGGACAGCAGAGTTACAGTAAACAGCTGAGTATCTCCTGGGAAAATATATATACAATGACAATGGTGGTTTTTTCCCCAACAATAAAATATTATATTCTCCAATAACACCAGGACCAGAAATGTATTAAGAAAAATGGAACAATGCAACTAGAGTCAGTAAGGTTCAAGATGTTTGGTAAGGTGACTAGACTAGAAGGCAGAAAAGGCAGTAGGAGTTAGGGAATGGTAAAACCATTAGCCTGGGAGCAAGGAATTGAAACTGAGAATGTGTTAAATTGAACCACAATATTGCTGTATAAATGAGCTCAGAAGTTTTTGTGGAGTAATCTTTGAGCTGCATGTGTGGTTAGAGAAATCAAGACTGTAATTAATACTAAATAGTTGGCTTGTGTTCTTTTACATGAACTTCATATTTCAGGACAGAGCAGACAGAATTTTTAACAATTTGTCTAGAGAATTGGTGAAATGTTTAAAGCAGGCTTCAGCATTCTCAGCTCTGCTACTGAAATGCTGTATAAAATTCAGAAGTCACTAAATCCATCACCCATCTCAGTTTATGTATCTAACAGCTAGTGTATGAAAATAGTCCCATCTCTTCCTTTCCTCCTGAAGAGGAATGAGGTGAAGAGGAAACACCACACATCTGAAGTGTGATGCAGATTTTGAGTACAGTGAGCTTCCCTGTCCAACAGCTGTTCACACAAAAAAGAATTGCAGCTCCCACAAATGTCACTGGATGGACCTCTGAAAAAAAGAATAGGTTATGTATTACTGACTCCTTTTTTTTATTCTGCAGGGTGTCAATGCTTTATGGCAGCAATATCAACATTTCTTTAAGTTTCACAAGAACCTAAAAAATTGTCAGCTTCTCTAATTTATGTCATCAGTGAAAATACTGACAATTATAGACTGTTTGTTCAAGATGTCCTGTTACACCAACTGGATTTTATTGTTTGTTTGCCAAGAACAAACAGTACAGAGGCCTGAATGCTTGATGCATGAACAGTCTTTGGAGTTTAGCATAGATGTGCACAAAAGATCAAAGCTGTTACTTTGCTAAAAGTGAATGCCTGTGCCAGTGGCTCATTTGTTTCATGATAAAGTCATTCTGTAAAAATCCTGTACTCTGAAAAATTTCAATTAGGTTAATTACATTCTGCTTCCCTAAATTTCCCCTGCAGCTTCAGATGGAGACAGCTTTCTTAATTTCCTTTCCTAGCATGTTGAGAGGGTTGCTGTGTTTTGGTAAATAGCTGCTACATTCCACCCAACATGTGGCTGATCTAATCCCTTTTTCTACAGCACTTTCACAGTGTGAATTTTGCCTTATTACTCTGGAAAACCTTCTGGTTTAGCAAGAGTAAGGGAGAGCTTTCCTTGGTGCTTTAAGTTTCGGGTGTTGTGTAAAGCAGCTTAAGTGAAAATAGGAATCCTGCCCTGAACCCTTTTTCCTGGATTAACTGAGTTTAGGAGAACAACTTTTTAAGTGTGTTTGTGGAGACAATGACGGAACAACACAAGCTCAGCCAAAAAATTTTGACACTTTCTTCAATTTTATCTATTTACATGCATTTTCTTTTGCTCCTAAAATGGAATTAATCCTGATTGTGGTTACAGAAAAAGCAGTCATATTTCTCTCCTTACTTCTTCAGCTCTCAGTCATATAGTTTTACACAGGCCTTACAATTCTCTACATTTTTTCTCCTATATCATTGTCTAGCAAGAACTTGATTTTAACCCAGAGTATATATTTTTCAATTCACTAAAAAGAGCTACTAAACCCTCTTTCAACTCTTCTATCTTAACTTTGTCCTGTGTGTGTTGTAGCAACACCTACTCTATGCAAGGACTCTTCCTTCCTACCAACACCTTTTGAGGGTAATATGATATCACTGGGACCAAGACTTAGCATATGTGCAAATAAAGTAAGATTACACATCATTATTCACACCAAAATTTGATATGTTTTCTAACAAGATTAATTCTGGGGTGCAAACATCAGTTCCTGATCTTGACCCTGAATGCTAAAGTGAAAAAGTTGCTTTTAGCGTTATGTTTCACATATTTAAAGATCTTTATAGTACAAAAAATTAAAAAAAAATCAGACCTTCTTCCTCAATCCAGTCTGTCTTGACTTTAGAGAATTATAATTTCTACTAGTTTTTTTTAATCTGTAAATAACTATTTCAATTATAATTATACTAAAAGCTATATTATACATGTAGACTTCGAAATTTCTTCTTGAAATTAGAAAATATGGTAGAAAACATAGTCTGATATATTTCATAATATATGATAGATAAGTAAGAATGTTGGATTTTTGATGGCTGAAATTTCCAAGTTATTTTAGTAACTATTCAAAATATCAGCATACCAACTTGTACATGGTGATAGAGAGTAAGTAATATGGTTTGATGATTTCTGCAATACAATGACCATTGCATCTTGCCAAACTCCAAAAAGAACATTGAAAAGGCTTTGGGAGGCTCAAAAACAGTAGTTCAGATATCAGGCCAGATGTTTTTCTTTGAATTTGAAATGCTGGGGCATAGTTACACACCTATGTGGACAAAGATTAATGTCCCAATTATTTTTCCTTTTTTTTTTTTTTCCATTTAAAATACACTTAATCAAACATTTGTGTTTTCTTTGTGCTACAGACCACAACCACATCTGACATTTTCCCTACCTGTACCACACCCTGTTAATCATTAAAGGTGCTGAATAGTCACATTTGGATTGTTGCATCTCAAGACCACTGAGAGTGAGAAGAGGATCAGGAGCATACATTACAAATTTGAAATTTAAGTAAATGGAAACATGTCTGAGCACATAGGTCCATATATTCCAGGCACAAAACAAGTAAACTATACAATCATCTACTTTATCTGAGTCTTTTCAGGAACCAGAATTTACATTTTATCTGTTATAGGAAAATAATTGCAGTGAATGGGGACAGTGTGCCTATTGCAACCAGTCAATCATATTTTGTTTTGAACTTGAAATTTATCTTCTAGTTCAATACCTGAGTGTGGGTTGCAAATGTTACAGAGACAATTAGCTGTCCTAGCATGAGTTCTGAATGGAAATTAAATCTATAGTACACTGGCTGCTGTTTATCCTGTTAATGAACAAACTGCTCTGCTTTGTCTTCGCTTCTTAATCTCATTCTACGAGATAATCTACTTAAACAGCGGTATTTTTCTTTTTAAGTACAAAACTTGTGAAGATTATAAGAAAACTATACATGGAAAGAGAAAAATATGATTTTAAAAAAGAGAGAGTGGTAAAAAATAAGTATTCTCATTCCATTTCCCCTTTTGTTCTGCAGGACACTTGACAGCAGAATTTGTCTTTCAGGCAAAGGCAATCACATATAGTATCTTTTGCATGCTGTTTTGATGAAGCATAAAGTTTTTTTGCACAGTAGAAGAAAACAGAAATATAGGATTCTCTTAATTTCAAATGGAAACGATGAAACATTTCTTGCAAAATTCTGCAGATGTCTGTTCATTATTTTTGTTTTTAACATACCAAAGACTGCCCTAAAAACAGTTTGCTTTTAATATATCTTCATTAACTCTCTGCTATAATTATTGACTAAATAAAAAAAAAGGAAAAAAAAGGAAACTTTTGCCTCAAATCTTGATTGGTATAACAGGAAAATGGTATTGTCTGACAATCAGATATGCTCAAGAATAAATGCATGCTATAAAATAGTAGCAGTAGGTAAACAAGTCTGTGGATACATGAGTAAGACTCACATGTGCAGAGATAAAGTCAAAAAGCTGAAAGACGGAAATTAGCTGAGCAAAATAAGAAAAAGAGCACATTTAGAAAAATAGGGGGGAAAAAAGTGTTTAGCTCTCCTCCCCTGTTTTTTTCTTTTTATACATTATATTTACCATGCTATATTTTTACACTGATTTTTACTGCTCACTGCATGTTCCCTGGGAACTCTCAATATAATTAAATATACACTAAATAACATTTCTGTCAATTATCCCTGTGTTCAAACTCTCTCCTCAACAGTGTAAATACAACAAACAACTTCATTAATCTCCTGAAAAATTCCCCTGGAGGATCCTAAACTGTGAACAATGCGGGCCTGGATGACATGTGTGGCTATGTTCACAGAATCCTAGAATAACCTGGGCTGAAAGGGACCCATAGGATCATTCAAATCCAGCTTCTCCAGAGAAAGTAGAACATGTAGAGTGGGTGGGATGTGTTACTGAGGGCTAACTGGACTGGATTATGGCACACTGCCAAATAAAACACTGACACTACTGACAGTCTTTCAGTCATCGGTCAAGGGAAACTGAGACAACTTGGATACCTAGCATAGCCTAAAATCTTTCTATATATTTTTTTTTCAGTGAAATGAGTAGGATTTAAGATGAAATGAGGAGAACTGAAACAACCACTCCACTATTTCCAAATTGTCCTTTTCTAGCTCAAAAGCAAACAAAAGCTAGGTGGCTTTTCTTTCTCTGTAACAGGCTAAGAGTAAGGCCATGCTTAAAGAATATACTTTTTTACTTCTTTAAAATTTCTTTTCAGACTTCCTCATAATTGCCATCAGCTTCACAAAGGAAATCATATTGTTATATTGATTAACAGTGGTTGCATTTTCCAATTATTTCTATAATGAGTTTAGTGGCAATGACCCAGAAAATGGACAAAGACCTCACTTCAGATTAATGTTGATTTGATGTAAATTGTTATTTTTTCCCTTCTCTCTAGCAAATGATGATGATAGATCCCCACTGTTAATTAATCAAAACCTCTCAAAATAGAGTTCACCAGGTGGAAATAATTAGCAGTTAATTGTCTCCTGTTTATTACTCCTCAGAGATGTAAACAACAGTCTGGTTTTATTTGACAGTATTTACTAAAAAGACCTTTAATAAATAAATTAATGGCAAAAATGTTGTAGTTATGGTATGAACGCTTGTGGTTGTGCATTTGTTTTATGAGACTATTCAATGTACAAAGAACAATTTTCCCTCCAGAAAAACAACATTTTGGCAGGTGCAAACATTTGTCATTTGTTTCATATGCAAAATTTCTTTTTTGCTTGTTGTTTCTTGACTGAACAATAGAGTGGCAGAAAAACATAAGCAGAGTGTTTTAATGTGGAGTCACGCAAAAGAAGGAGGCTTTTTCTTGTCTGCACTTTGATGGCTACAGAGGTTTTGTGTTTTAGTAAAAAAAAAACATTCTCTACTCGGGCAGAGATTGCTATCTTGATGGAAATGGTGATAATGGTGATTGCTCTTTTTTGGAGTTAGTGCTCAAATGTGGTTTAGGTGCCCAAATCCTATAATGAATTTACATCCAAAAATGAGGCACCTTAGCCAGTTCAGAGGAAACTTTAGAATCCAGATTGTTGTTATAGTTAAAGTAAAATAGATTAACCATCATATAAATAAATGAAGTTTTTTGTTAGCTTTCTTTTTCAAAACAAAGGAGAGATATTAACAAAAACATTACAGTCAGATTAAGAAAATTAGCAATCATCTATCTGCAGTTTATTTTAAAATTTTTGCTCTTTAAAACCTCTATTTGAGAACAATTCCCCTTAAAGCTTGGTTTGATCCTCAGATAAAATGTGGGAGTGGCTTCAGGTCAGGGTATGGCCAATTTTGAAATTCAAAATCTGTGTTATAAGATTTTTTTTTCCAGGGACTCCTTTCTTTATCTCAGGACTGAAAGTCATTAAAAACAAAAAGCAATGTTTCATTTCCACTGTGAAAATATTTCACAGACAGTACTTCAGCTTTTCCAGTTTTTACAACAAGCTATGGCTTCTAAAACATGAGTGTGAAAACTTACCAAGAATTAAACTTTGGCAATTTTACTGCAAATAGTGTGGATCTGTCTGGTTGACTTTTACTATTGTTCATTTGATAAATATACTGAAATAATGGTAACCAGCCTCAATTCTAGTATTTTTAAAACCCTACAAATTCTATGAATTTAATAAAAGTAATAATAATAAAAAGGTTTATATTTTGAATGTTGTGTATGCAACTTAGAGGAGTTTCCAGTTTCTTAGAGCACTTCCCAGTGCTGCAAACTCTGTCATATCCTTGCCATGTAGAGGAAACTGTTGCTATGGTCAGAAAAATACAATCAGACTTTAAAATATTTCTTAATTTGTGTTTTTATGCTGTCACATTTAGTTCCAAACAACTACATTGTTTCCTGTCCTTGCAGTCAAATAGCTGCCTGCTGCTGGCATTTTCTCTCAGATGTCATAATATAAGGTTCATTGGCTTATTTCTTTTTTCAGTGTAACAATTTAATATTTGATTTAATTTTTACCTATAAAGAAAAAACACACACACTAGTATTCTTTTTATCAAACATTATAGTAAAAACAAAACTATAAACTTCAGCTACTGCTCAAAGAACTCAATTTTCAGGTGTGATAAGCTAGTGTCAGGGCTAGGTCAGGACTCTGTAAGAGGGAGCTTTACACAGCTTTGCCCTTCTGGATGAAGGCAGTCAACTTTTGGCTCAAGATTAATCTAGAAAATTAGAAACACTATGGCATACCCTAGACATAATCTTTTATATAATAATTATTCACTGTTCAGATTGGAGTTTTTCTGCCATTTTGTCTGTCAGGACAAAATTTTATTGAACTTTATCTGCTATTTATGCCACTCACGATTTGGAAAAGATCTTTGAAAAAAATCTCCTTTCTTTAAGAAAGAATATATTTCTCTATTGAAAAGTTCATAGTTCTTCTGTCTAGGTGGGGTAGCATTCTTGAAATAGATCAGTCTGAATTCCCTAAAATTGAATTCTAAACTTTTTCTTGAATACGTTGTGGGTTAATTTTAGCTTTACAATTTCCAAAAAGATAATTTAACACCATCTTCTTTGAATTTCTCTTTATGACTTTAAAATGTCCTGGATGTGATCATGCATTGGTAGCATGTGTAGCTACAGGACTGTTTTCTTAATGCTGTGTTTTAAATAGGAGGGAGTGACAGCTGATTGTTGTTTTTATTTGTGTGTATGCTTCTGTATACACCTACAAACACCCAGCCACAACTAGCTCATGCACTCACACTCACACACACATGTAAACTACTGGGTTCTAAGGTTAGAATTTCATCTCTAGGTTTGTCCTCAAAATCTAAGACATCAGTCACCTTCTGTTGAAATTAGAATGTGAAGCTTTCATAGTAGCTCATTTTGTGCCCAAATTAACATAGATAATACTGTAATATTTACCAATACCTGTTTTGAAAAGTATGACTGGTGTCTAAGTGATACAGGTATATATAATTCCCTGCAATGGCATTACATATGATAATTTAATAATAGGATTGCTCCAGGTTTATCATTTTCTCCTTGAGTTTTCTTCCTCTCATTTTATGCTTTCATCAATCTCAGCCAAAGAGAAGGAACAGAAAACCCATATGGATTTTCAAACTATACTTTTTGGATTAAACCAAAACATGTAATATTCAAATAGCTTTTTTTTCAGCTCCAGAATTACAGATCTTGAAATTGGAACTGATTTTACGCTTTCCTAAAATAATATTTTTATGACTGAAACTGGAAGAGCAGCACTCAATGGTAGAAGAGGGAAAATGGACCTGGCTGCTGCTAGAGGGGAGTTTGGAGAATAAAGGAGAGCTTTACTGCAAACACCCATAAAAGGGAGTTTTTGTTCTGCAGAACACATTCTTCTGACCCTCATTTTGCCTGAGTTTTCTCTTCTCCTTGTACTAAACAGGGAAAAAAAAAAAGTTTCATTTGTTTAGGAATACAGCTGACCATTTTAAAACATTGGCATTGACATTAGCTGAATAAATGGAAACCTTTTCCTTTTATATGCACATCACGCTAATAACATAAAACATTTTATATGGAGATTTCTGAAACTTGCAGAGGTGATAGGTAACATATTCCATACTTAACAGGTAAGGAACTGAAACAAAAGACCAAGGTTAGGCTACATGCTAATTAGTCTGCACCCTTCCTCCTCTCAGTTATGTGGCAGTGTGCAGGAATGGGCAGATAGGTTATCCCGGAATATTGGCCAGGGAAGATCCTGTTTGAGCTATTGATTGCATGTTGTGTTTCATACAAAAAATTATATTCTACTGCATATAAATAACACACACACACACACACACACACACACACACACACACAAGCACACACACACACACACCCCTATAAAAATGCCAGAACTAGTGAAATTCCATGTCAGTGTAAAGGGCTCAAAATCATCCACCAACCTCTGTCAGCTTTGCATTTCAAATAATTGATTTCACTGTTACATAATTTTTTGCAAATTGGAAAAGAAATGCCGACTTCTATGAAGTTAAGAAAAGCCTTTGTGTTTCTACTGATGGGAGGCAGGGAAATGGTCACAGCACCAAGCCTGACAGTGTTCAAGGAGTGTTTGGACAACGCTCTCACCCCAAGGCTCACGTGTGACTTTTGGGGTGTCTGTACATTGTAAGGAGCCGGACTTCAATGATCCTTGTGGGTCCCTTCCAACTCAAAATATTCTGTGATTATCTGATGCTGTTATGCAAAATCTGTGACTGTAATATCAAAAAAAAAAAGACCAACCTCAGTAAGTGAGCATCAGTTACCCTATATTTACTTGAGTAGTGTATACTTTGGACTAAGACACTCTGTAGTATATACATACAAGTCATTGGATGGATGAACAGATGAATGAATAAATACTCTTGCCACATTTGACAGACCAAAGGGATTCATTCTACTTAAGCTGAGAGTTATTTTGCAAATGCAAATGTAGCAAAGTGATTGCCTTTGCCCAAGTGTAAATAAATTCAGCAGATGACTCTGTTGTTTCAACTGCATTGGAAGCACACCAAAATAAGTAAAGAGGAAGGAAGTGTTTCCCTGTGAAGCACAGGACTGGTTGCTGTGTGTCTGTGTGCTCCTCCAAGCTTTAGTTTGTCTCTTTCAAGAGCCATGAAACTCCAGTAGATAACAGGAGGTCAGGAGGTGAATTGACATGAAGGTGCATAAATGTAACTCATCAACACCAGGTGAAGCGTATTTTACGTCAGTTTTGTAAATAGATGAAGAGTGATGGATTTCAAGCTTTTTCTACCCTTCTCTAAAAATCAGGAGAAAATAGTTGGTGAGAAAATGTACTGTGACTTTAAAAGCTGAAAGATGTTGGGGTAGGAGGGCAAGAAGTCAAAGACACTTCATCATCAATGTGGTGACAAAGCTAGGATAAGGAAACCTTACGTGAAGAGTAAAACAGAAATTGCTTTCATCAGATGAAGTAAAAACAGAATAGTGAGAAGAAATCTGGTACTACATCATGTTGCTTTCTCATAGCACTGAGTCCTCCAAAATGTTAGCTTGACCTGTACCCATATCTAACAGATAGGACTGCACTTCGTGCATCCTGACTATTTCTGTGTTTTGGAGTGACAATTTTCTGTGCCTGGTAAAAAGTGAATTTGGCTAGGTTCTTGGGTATCTCGCATTCCTGCAGAAACAATGCCAGTAGCTCCAATGAAAGCAGCAGATGTCTGAAAGTCCTGGGGAAATGACCTTTCTCTGTGGGTATCTTGGACATGCTGACCTCCCCACATGTGTGATGTAGAGTTCAGAGCCTTTTCAGAAACTGCAGCCTGTCCAGAGTACCCCTGCCACCTGTGCAGATCCACATGATATTCTTTTCCAAAGAATAGGAAATCTTTTGCTAGAAAAAAGATAATGAAATTTTATGAAAGAACAACAACTAAATAATAAACAGGTGTTTAATAAAATTTAAGGTGAAAATTTGGGGTGAGGGAATAGAGAGCTGACTGGGATAAAATCTTTTATTGCTGCTAATTAACCAATTCTAGCCTGGATTGTTAATGATTAAACAAAACTTCTATCAACCTCAGTGAATGAGACAGTGGCTTAGCTCACAGATGTGAAGATCTGTCTCCATCACATTGAAAAAAGAACCTGTCAAACAGGTGTGGTTGCCTCAGAAGAGAGAACACAGTGCTAAGGTGATCTTGGGCAGATCCCACCTGAGCTGTTCTGGTAGGAGAGCTGGAGGAGAGGCTTGCATTACTTCCTCTATTCTGTAAATAATCTTACTTATTCTTCCTCAAAATCTTACCAATCTTGGATTTTTGCTGAATCATGCAGCTGCTATAAAGCAGGAAAGAAAAAGAAAAAAAAAAGGAAATAAAGGGGAATAATGACTTAATAAGAGGAAGAAATTCAGTAGAGTTAAAAATTCAAAGCCCAGTTACAGGTAGTAAAACTCTAATTAAAGTGCAGTTGATTTATATTCACTATCCAATTCTATAATCATAGAGATAGACACTTTATTTTGATGAGATGGGAGAGGAAACCATGAAGATATCAGATTTGTGAATTTATTAAATGCATAAAACAACTGTTAAATAAGATTATGGAAAGCAAAAGATACATGGAAGCCTCAAGTTTTTTTTACACAGGAAGAAGATGGATATGGTCCCTTCTTTTAGTTGCTTTCAGATGTGGGGCTTTGAATTACCTATTTAACCTGAAAAATATAGGAGTACCCCTTATATGATTCATTTGCCTAGAGAGTCTACTAGCTCCTTCATCATACACATTGGGCTGGGTGGTGCTGGAGGAAAGAAGCCAGAGTCAACAGGACATGGGTTTAACAGCTCCAGTGTTCAAAACAGAGTTATCCGTTACCAACACAATTTTTTAAAATTGCTTAAATACCCAGTGTGTATCATAGGCCCATTGGCAATAATTTTGACCTACAGAATGACAGGTTATGTGGCTTTTCACATGCTAATTTACCAGTTCAATAAAGGAAAAACTGAATAGCCCAGTGTGTATCCTTGTCTAGTTCCCGAGCAACTTAACTTACACTGACAAGTTATGTGGGTTTCACCAAACTTATTTACCACTTAAAGTCAGTATGTACCTACAATGGTAGCTCCTGTGTCAAATTACATGCAGAGTGTGCTTCTTGTAACACTCAATAAATGATCTCATATGTGTCCCATAAACCTTCACTCCTTTGCCAAAACTGAAGGAAAAGAGAAGCAGAGCAGAAACTGATCCTTAACATTAATATTAAACAAAAGGCATAGAAAGAGAATGGCAAAAACAGTTCTGCCCAGCTCCAAGGAGCAATGTACACCAGCATGACCTCATAACAACAACAGTTTGACTCTCTGCAGATTTCTCAATCAGGAACATCAGAGACTCATTCAAAGAAGGGTGTGCAAATATAACCTCATTCATGCAAAACACTTGAATCAAGGAAAAAGAAAGTCTAAAAAGCAGATTGTTTAAAATTAGCCCCTGGTTTTTATTTTTATATTTTTACAAGTTAAAAGTGTACAAACTATTTTTTTTGAAACACTCAAAAACCCCCCAAAGAAGCAGCAGCAATAAAAAATTCATTGCAATAAATTTTAAATAATCTTGATCTAAAATACTTTTGATAATCAAGGAAACCACTACTATTTTGCAAGATAGAATGCAGTTAGTAAGAATCTTTTTTACAGCTACTTGTAAAGTCAGAACCCATAATGACAGTGAAGTGATACATAAGTTCATTGACCTGAGTGAAAGGAGCTGGATCTCCTTTGAGAAGAAGGATCTGCTGAAATGGAAAAGAAATTATGATCTCCATTCTCCTCCTCCCAAAGAAATGAAAAAATAATAATGAAAAAGGCAACTGTTAATATTTGGCATAATACAGAGTTGCATCTGTTTTTGAACATACATGTTTCTCAACAGCTTTTGGACAGTGAAATGTAGCAGTAACACACTGAATCACAAAATCAGCATGAAAACTTGACATAGTCAAACATTCATCTATTCTGATTTTAGCAGTCTTGAAAATAACAGAGATCTGTTCGGCTGATTAAATACTGAAACAGTGTTTCCCTCTAAGCATGGATATTTACTTACCCTATTTTTCCATGAGATATTGGTTACTTTGTTGAAAGATAATTTTCTTAGGAAAATTTTATCATTTCCATCCAGATTCCACTTCCTGTAATAAATTTTCAAGATCCAGGGTGTATTCTAGTCCTGACAAGACTATGATGTGTGTGTGGCTGGAATACACACAACAAAAATATTTCCCTCTAAAAGTACTCTGTTATTCTGGGAGACTTTCAAGTTAGAACGTACTATGCAAATAAAAAAAATAAAGTGAGCATAATAAATAAAAACTAATTTTTCAGCTGGTATCAGTCTTCATCTATAAATAAATTAGAAAGAAAATGAACTGAAAAACCAGCCAGATCATGAAAAGGGTGAACATCACAGCTAAAAAAAAGTAAATGCAAGATTTCAGTGTCTTTTCCAAAAGTTTTCCTTAGCTGAAGCAAAAACTGCATGCTCCTGATTCTAAAAGAAGTTTGACTCTCCTTTTCCTGCTGTTGCCTAAAATCACACTAAAAGCAATTTAACTGTTTTTTCATTACTGTAAAATTTGGTAGAGGAGTCTATAGGAAGATCAGCTGGTTGAAGATATTAACAACCTGCAGGTTGCCATCCGTTCCTTTGTGAGAAACTTTCTCCCACACTATTGCTCATGGGGAGATGTGTGTGAACAATACTGCTTAAAGCCAAATCTGAAATTTTTACTTAATGTTGTAACAAGGCTTGAGTTATGCATCTGTTTCTACTTACCCAAAACTTTCCAAGTTGCTGACTGCTCCAGGAAGAGGTCTCTGAACTGACCTAGAGCTGTGACAGTGGCTGTTACATTTACCTGCCCCTTCTCATTACTCTTGTGCTGCTTCTACTACGGGTTTTTTATTTCAGTGTTGGATACTCTAGGTGTAAGTCAAACTTGCACTCAACTCATTCTGAGAGTGTCAGTAAATATGCATGAAATTCAGTATCTATGATGATGTATTTAAAGAATATTTGTAATCTGTAACCCTTTTCCTGTAAAATATAATTCAGAGCATTTTACTGAATGTACCCTAATTCTTTCTTGTGCTACTGTAAGAAAAGTAAGTCTGTACTAAAATCAATAATATAATGTTACTGACTCATTCTATCCTATGCCATTTCATGGCATTCCAAAGTGACATTGAAATACCACTAATGGAACAGTGAATCTATTTTTCAATTATACTAATAGTAACAGCTCCTGGTTGGAACAATTTGTGAGAGAACTTGGAAAGCACTACTGCAGTTATTCAGCACAGCCACACTCGTTCCAAGCACCAGTGATGGTATTAATTTAGTTTGATTCACCTCACAATAATATTTTCCAGATAAGCCATTTTCAGACCTAATGGTTCAGGCTCAGCATTTCTGGAAGCAACATAGAAGTGCAGTATTGTCTGATGGAGCTCTTAAAAGACCTGCATAGAAAATAGCTCCATGAATAGTTCTTTAAAACACAGCATGCCCACATGTTAAACTGATTATCATCTGGAAATATGCATGGGAAGAACGCATTCCAGCGATCATCCTGACTCCATTTTGGGATAATGTTTTCTCCTTCTGGACTAATTTCTCCTTCTAGAAGTATCTGTGGTTCAATAAACACACATGTCTCCTAGTTGAAAGGTCAGTGAAAACACAAGAAATGAGCAGAGTTCAATGCTTTCTGCAGTGGGGCCAAGTTCTAGTCCTGTTTTTGCTGTTTCTGTGTTGCCATATAAAATCACTTTTCCTGTGCACTGGTTGGCATAATTTTACCTGCAAAATGGATTAATGATCTTGCCATTTTTTGTAAAAAATTCAATTATTTTTCATAAAAATAAGCATTGGCAAGTTGAATATATTTATTAATAAGTACAAGGAAATACCCTGTAGTCACTGGTGCCCTATTAGAAGAGAGATTAACTTGTCTAAGGACATTTTTCTGTCAAGAATTGACATTCACTGTGCAATCAAGCTGTCTGAGGTTTTTTAGGCATTCTTCTCTTTTCAACATGAGAAATAAGAATGTTAAGACCAGGTCTTGCAATGGGAAGCCATCACATTTCACAGAAAACCCTAAACTTATAAACAGCACGCCAATTTTACAGGTAATTTGTAGCTTTACTATTGCAGTGTTTTCTGGGATGCCATTGTCTGTAATCTGCTTATATTTCTCTGGCAAGGGACAATTTTGTGATGAATTATGTATTCAAGATGCACTTTCAGTAGGAATACAGTGTAAGATGTCACCGAGGTTAATGAGAATTATATAAGCATCCAACACAGAATTTCAAAATGAGCAAATTTGAATCCTAGTACAGTCATGTTGGTGGGCAAACTTCTGTGCTTTATTGGAAGGTTTCAGCCTGATCAGTCAAGTTCCACTGTCCTTTTATCTATTATTGAATTTATTATTTCACTTAGTGTATCCTTATGATTCCTTCTCCAAAAGTAAAAAACCCAAAACAAACAAAGCCACAACAAACAAACAAACCACAAAGAAGAAATAAGAATATTTTCCCTAAAGGTCCTTAAATTTATTTTGTATAAGAAGTCCAGGTTCAAAGAGAAGCTGGCTTTTCTAATGTTTTTAAATGAGAGTTCCATGAAAAATAAGATTATTGGTCTAGAATGACATCAAAATGTAATGCTAGTAAACATTTCCACAAATACTTAGGGATCATTCACAGCTTCTTTACACTTCACTACCTTGATTTTACAGTGGATCATATTCACTACAATATGAATACATTGTTGAAAAATAATGAATCAAGTATATTTATAACATAGCATTTCAGTATTTGCCTTGTCTTATGCATGCATGGTAATTATTTTTAGGATAGTAATGTCTTCAAGTGTGGATTTTTTCCCAAGAAAGTGATACTGTACTTGTCTGTTCTGACATAGATTAAATACAAATATATTGTATTGATATTAGAGGAAGAAAACAAATATTTTTCTTTTATTATTTAAATTTGAGTTGAGTTTGATTTCTCACTACAAGACCTTGGTACCAGGTTGAAACTTGAGTTTCACCCACTCCTATCAGAGTTCAAACTGTTCATTAATATAAGGCCAAGTGGTAAACTACTTGTGAGGGCAGTGTAGTGACTCTGTGAAAAGGGTCAATGTAAACAATACAACTGCTTCAAGCAGACGCCATTCTTTTGAATGTGTTAAGGTAGCAAAATTCAGTCCTTATTTAAAATACTGCCTAGATCTGGTTTTAGCATGCTCTACTGCCAAGCCAATCAAACAGATAAAAGAGTTGGCAAAATAGATTTAACAAGCCATTTAATAAAACAGATTATTTCCTCTGTCCCTGAAGAAATTAGCATTTATTCCTTTATAAATTCTGCCTTCATAGTGATTATGTCATGCATCATGTTCATGGCATAGTGAATTCTATAAAAATTGCTTCACATTCCTTCACGCTTATTTGAGAATGGTCAGTGATTATGAACTACTACATACATAGGCAATGAATAACCAGCATTCATTTTAAGTGTTGATAACTATGGTAGTCATAGCCAAACCAATTATGTGTGCTCAGCCTTTGGCACACCCAGGAAGTCCAAGGCACTGAGCTTACTCAGTGTCCTAAAAGAAGTTGTTCCCTAGATATGCAGGTCAGCTATGCAAGACCCTGTTTGCCTCTTCATGCAGATACCATTTCTTCCTCCTAGATGCTGAGCATTTTTAAAACAGAAAGTTGTCATGGTTATAGAGGCACAGCCACATTCTTTCAAACATTCATATAGGTTTATGGCAATAACCATATATGTTCAGTCTGCACTGACAAATGCCTTCTCTCTCTGCTCCCTCCATGATGATGTCTGACCACAGTCCAGAGGGTGACAAACTTCTGAGATTTCTCCAAAGAGCTTGCATAAATGTCATGTTAAGTTTGATTTCCTCTGCCACACAGAGGCCTTCAAAAGAGCTCTAAGAAACCATGAAACTTAGACACTGTGAGCCTACTACCATGCTGAGGTCACACAGAGAAGATATAATACTCTGTATTCTCCTCTGAAGAAGACACTTTAGAAGTGTGAAGATGGCACCAGAAAAAGGCAATTTGAATTACTGAAGCTATCTGGAAATCCTAATTAGCATAGAATTTTCCAGAGACAACTTTGAAAGTAAAGAACCTTTCTGTCTCTTCTATCTAATGCCAGGACACTGAAAGGGCAATATCTGAGTAGATATGTACTGATTCCATCTGACCTGTCTTGTCAGGAGAGCTATGAAGCTGGCAGTACGGTTCCACAGAAACAGAATTCTGTAGCTAGCTTTGCAAGTTATTAATTATACAGTGTCAGCTTTACTTCCATTTGTGGGTATTCCCTGTGTCGCCTGAAGATAAAGTAAATTTTTGTCAATACTAATGTAATTTAATATGTGTCTTCCCATTGTCCCCTACTTCATAAATGAGAAACTCAAGAAAATTTCTTGGATCATTTTGCTTGCCCTACTTTTATAGATATGATTATTTGTGTATGGAGCTAAAAATTATTTTACTTCTCCACATCAAGTAAAAAGAAAATATTTTATAAACTCATGGTTTTGGAGTTACTTTAAGAATTGCAATCAATTAAAAATTATGTAATAAAAAAATAATGCCCATTTGAGTAATAAAAGCTAAAGAGGAAAAAATAAAAGGGCTTTGGCTGAGAGATACAGAAACTAAGATGCAATTAACAACAGACATTTTAATGTTTTTTACAGCTAGATATAAACACATATAGACATATTTTACAAACCAGATGACTGGATCCTGCTTAGTTAAAGACTAACATACATAATAATAAGAAATTAGTAATGAATGTACTACTGACATAGTACTTTTTCTTGTTTTCAAGGGTTTAATGCAAGCAAGTGGCAAAGCAAAGCAAGAATGACACTACAGTTACTATATTAACTTGTAAAGAAAAATGAATGGATTTTTCTTGGGGAGGGAAGTGCGGAAGTGCGGAAGGAAGTGCGGAAGGAAGCACGGAAGGAAGGGAGGAAGGAAGGAAGGAAGGAAGGAAGGAAGGAAGG
>NC_031774.1:43774384-43821207 GCF_001522545.3 Parus major | reverse complement strand
GGAAGGAAGGAAGGAAGGAAGGAAGGAAGGAAGGAAGGAAGGAAGGAAGGAAGGAAGGAAGGAAGGAAGGAAGGTTGGCTAAGTTATAGTTGGGCTTTGGCCCTTCTAATTTTCTCCTTACACAACCCAAATATTCTCATAGTCTTCCTCCTGAGTTGCCTGTCCCTTCTTTCCAGGCTGTTAAATTCATTTTTTCCAGTCAGACAGATCCCCAACAGGCCATCCATTTGGCTACATGGGGACAGCCTGCTTCCATATCTGTCAGATTTTCCTCTTGAAGAATGTGTGGCTGTCCTGGCCTGCTTTGCCTCCTTTCAGGATACCCTCCCAAGGAGCTCTGCCAACCAGGCCCCTAAACAGGCTGAAGTTTGCCTAGTACTATCTTGCATTAGCATTGACTACCTCTTCTGCTATTGCAGCAGCCCTTTCTACTTTTTTGCTAAACATTTATCAGTTTTTGTAAGACAAGTTTGCAAATCAGCACTCAGGGCACTGACAAGTCCTGGAAGCACAAGCAAAGGGTAGAGGTATATTGTAAATCACGGCACCAAAATCTGTTCAGATTTCCTTCAGCAAATTGATGAGGGCCATCTTTACAAAAAATAAGCTATTATAAATTATATTTTTATTTGCATTTCCACACTCTCTGTAGAAGAAGACAGCAGGATTGAGCCTCAGCCAAAAGGTACTTAGTTATATTTGTATAGGGGGAAGAAATAAAAAACAAAACCCTATTATAAATTCTCCCCAAATAATTCATTCTCCAGATGAAGTTTAAGCTTGCACTTAAAGCACAAAGGAGCTGACATAAACTTGCAATAAATTGCCTTTTATGAGGGAAGGTAACAGCTTCTTCATCATTCAGGTGTATCTGTCTCTTAAACCAGTGTTTCCCTCACACATTAATTACAAAATTGATCCCCTGGCCCATGTATAAGGAGTCTTTTCATACACAGTTAAATGTATTTCCAAATCCTTTTTTATCACCTTTGGAAAATCTGTAGCTGAGTTGAAGTGGGTGGTCAGGCAGGTAAAAATGCTCAACCTCAGTGGTAGTCTCCCTCTCAGTTCTTCCTTTCCTTTGTAGGAGTTGTAGTTCCATACAAAAACTGTTGGCCACCTGAGCTGAAGATGCTAACAAAAAGTCTCTGAAGATCAGTAGCCATGGCCTGTTTTGAAAAACAGGTAAAGAATTACAGTGTATATGTATGAAAATGTGATAGCACTCAAAAGTTACAAAACTGTCGAATCATTACAGAAAAACTTTTAAAATTCAGTTTTGTGTTCATCAGATCAACAGCTCTGAAGATCAAAGTAATTTTCTGAATTTCTGCCACCAGAAGACCCTCCTACTTCTGATGCAATGTCCCCATCAAAAACTCAATGGGTTGTTTCATCATGGACAAGCATTAGATTAAAGCTTATAATGTATGACTGAGATTTTATACAAATTATCAAACTGTTCCATTTTCCAAGTGGGATGTGTGTTGTCTATCAGAAAATGACCCGGAAATAATCTTGAAGGCTTAAATTTATGGTCTTACTCTTCATGAGTGGTGGAGAATAATGTAAAATTATTCAGTAAGTGATGACTTACCAAGGGCCACAAGAAAAATATTGAATGAAAAAAATGATGCTATTTGTACTGTGAAATGTTAATACAATATTTCTTAGATTTACAATGCTCCAATATCTAAAGCAGCTTTACCTCATATATTGTAGTTATTTGGAGGGAGGAGAGTAGGAATTTTTAAGTGAGAAGCTTCAGGTACTTCAGGCCTCTGCATTTCTCCCACAGCTAATATCACTTTCTTGTCAGTAAGAGGGAGTTTGCAGAGACCTGGGGGAAACCTTTACAGTCACTTTCTGAGATCTAAGGAAGGGAACATCCTTTTCTGATATTACAAGGATAAGAATCACCAGAAATGGTCACAGAGACCTTTCTTTTTAGTCAGAAGGAAGGTGATGGACAAGAGCCATCAGCACAGACTGAAAATCTTATGACTGCTTTTTTATATTTTTTGACAATTTGCTAGACAAATTCTCAGTGATTACCAAGTGGAAATGTGGGATACCTGTTCAGTTTAAAATCCATTCTGGTCTATTAATATATAGAAGATAGACTAAATGTACCTGGTGTTTAATTAATTTAACTTTCTTTCTAGAGAGTAAGCCCAAAGAAACAAAGTTCTGAATAATTAGAGAGGCATACCAAAATAGAAACAAAATGGAGTGAGTAAAACTAATTAAATATTGCTCCTCTTCAGTGGATTATTTGGATGCACATAATATCAAAGTAACAGTTACTGTTATCTTCCAGTTTCTTCTTCTCATCCATGCAGAAGTGGGAAACAGGAGAAGAACACAAACCTGCAACTGTAATTCTCAAGCAGGCGTCCTCATTTAAACATATTCAGGAGCGTATCTTTAATGATGTCCCACCTATCATAGGTATCATAGGAAAAAACAACCCAAAAGTGTGGTGGTGTGTTTTTAGTAAGTTTGAGATTTGTTGCACAAATGTTTTGTTCTGTTTTCCCCTTTTGATGATGGTTTATTCCAAGTTGTACCCTCCTCCCTACTGCCATCAATCATTGTACCCCAACCCCTTTTTCCCTTTTGCCTTCCGCGTCAGTCATTGTGACCCTACCTCTTTATCCAGATCCCTCCCTGTCAGTCTTGCTTAGCACCAGCCCTTTGTTCTAGAATCCTCCCTGTCAATCATATTGTAATTGACATGCCATTGGCTTTTGTTCCTGCCCCCCAAGCCTTCCCATTGGTTTATGTATTGTAGGCTCTGCCTTAAACTCCTCCCCTAAGGCTTTCCTACTGGTTCATGATTTGTATCCTCCCCTTACTCCTCCCCCATATATAAGATGTTGCATAGCATGCAGTTTCTGTGTTTTGTCCCTGGCTCACTTGGAGGTTAAACCCATCTTGAAAACCCATACAAAATACCTCCCCTCATTCTTGCCTCCACACTCTGCCTGACCAGCCAGAAATGCCATAGAGCTTTGCTCTAAGCCACACATGGGGTCATCCTGCTCCCGAGGTGTGACCCACTGCTGATGTGGGGCAGAGGGAGAGCAGCTGGCTCTGGCACTGCATCACAAAAGAATATGGTTTAACACTGAGTTGCAAATAGTTTGTTTCTTGTCCTCACAATTTTTCTTTCCTGTATAGATGATGACATGAGAACAGCTGTGTGATCCCAGAACAAATATGCAGTATCAAGTTCTAAATGGAGTCACAAAATATATTTTCTGTCTGTAAGCAAACAGGGAGAGGCACAAACATTTCAAGAGGCATGTCTGGGGGGAATCCTTCACTGTTGTTAAAATCCCCAGTCTGAGCAGAGCCTGTGGTGATTACTCAATGGGGAGAATCTGTGTTTGTGTTAAAGGGGGAAAAGGTGTTTACCTAAACATGCACATTTAAAATTTATTGTGAATTCTCTGCAACTTACACATCACCAATTCTGTGACAGCTAAAAACAACAGAAGCACATTAACAAGAGTGTACAAGCTGAGTGGATAATAGGAATGCTGTCTAGAATCCCAAGGGACATAGTATAGCTGTACCACTGTGATAAATCAGGAATTTACAAGAGAAAACCCTTCCCTCCTTTGAAAAAACATTACTTTGATGTTGTATGCTTGACATGGTACTCTGCTGTTCAGTTACAGAAGTGTGTGTTTGTAGCCATGCCAGTATGAACTCTGACCTTTCAAACCTGCTGGCAGAGCTGAAAGATCCAGTTTTGCTCAAGGAGTCAACAACACAGCAAAAAGGAAAGCAGGCTTTTATTGCTTTTCGCTTTTTTTACTTTTCTTTCTGAAAAATGGCAAATATATCCTGGCCTACATTTGGTGTCACCAATGAACTAAAGATGGCACAAACAATATTTTATCCATTTTCATCACACCAGCAAAAATAGTTCTACACTTTCTTAAGTGATGAAGCCTACAAGAGTTAGTAGAATGTTTGGCACAACTTGTGAGTTAGAAAGAGAAAGATTAAGAGCTTTTGATAAATAAAATAGATTAGTCTTAAACCTTGGTGGTAGATTAATCTACCACTAAATTTTTTAATTTATTTGACAGTGTGAGTCAACACAACAACAACAAAGCTCAAGCTAAGTTTAAAAATCCATTAAGACTACTTTCTCCCTTCGTAGCTTTTGGGTTCAGTTTTATTCTTTAAATTTCTCAAGTGACATTATAAAGATTACATTTTAACTTAAGAAAACATATTTGCCACACTTTCCTTATTACAAGTATCTGCCTTCCCTAGACTTTATCAAAGAAAATTTTCTGTAATTAACAGGAGAGGAAGAAGAATGACAGAAGCATGCATGCATGTCTCCTTAGAGTTTAAAAACTAGTTGACAGAAGTCAGCTTAGGTACTTCAGAAATATACACATGGTATTTTTGCATGGAATATCAAATACTTAAATATTGGTTTCAAATACCATTTGCTAGAGACCTGCTGTTGAGACCAAAAGAGGAAACAACATAGTTTTAATATATTGCATATAAAAATAGAATTACTGTATAACTATATGATTAAACATGGATTATATGGCCCTTTTGTCACGCTGGGAAGGAAAAGCTCATATTCTTTCCAGGAGTATTTGGTAGTATATAGCCAAAAGGCAAGAAAAAAGTTCAACGTTTATTTACTTCTCAACCTGGCAGAATCTAAATGTTAATTAAAAATAATCAGGAAATAATATTAACTTTCTATCTTCAATACTAAATTGACAACTCTACCTCAGAGAACACCTTTTACAGGACAGATATATGGGCAATACCCACAAAGGAATTAGGAAAAAACACTAGAATGACATTTGTTAAATTGTCTTGAGAATTGATACCAACAACAAAATGAGATAAAGTAAAAAGTTATCACCTTCTCACAGACCCTTTCTTCAAAATCTCTATCATCACATGAAACTAATAGAATGACAAGTTCTTTTCAACACACAACACTCATATTCTTTTTACTCCTCCACTGCCTCTAGGCATTCTAGAGAAGTCTCAGCTGTGCCCAGTTGCTGACAGGATGTAGATAATAGCCCTTTTTTTCCCCTCTTTGCTTGTGTGTGTGCAAACTTTCATTTTTGCTTTGGTAAACCACCTTAACTCAACCTTTGTGTCATTTTTTATCGTATTTTTTATCTTCTGTCCAGTGGGGACGGAGGAAAGCTACTCTAAGATCTTACTTTCATCTCCTTTTCCTTTATTGAGAGAGTTTTCAAAGGGTATAGACATTTAAATTGTGGACCTGATGCTGAATACAGGATAGGTAATATAGGGCATCAGCAAGAGAAAAAAGGGCATTAATCTAGCTCAAATCAAGTTGTTGAGAGGGGGAAGTCTCACTGAAAATACAACATCCTACAGAGTAATTTGGAAAGCAAATTCATACAAGTGCCATAAGTAGTAAGAATGTGACTTTGCATTTAGCCTTTCTTCTGCCTTCTACATTATGTGAGCAGCTGTGAGAATTTGAGATTGCAGTCTGAACTATAACCCCATCTCCACTATGGTTTGCATTCTGCCCTTAGATCCAATTTTGCATCTAGAGAAACAGATACTTTTGCAAATTTAAACATGTTTAAATGTAAAGAATAGTAAGTTTTTCAAAGACAGATTTTTTTTAAAAATAAATTAATTTAGTTGAAAATCAGAAATCTTGTGAGTTGCCTTTTCAGAATATCTGTGTCTCTCTATATATGCACACAATTGTGTGTGTGCATCACACAGAATTGTGTGATGGCATAAAATGGGATTTTAGGAAAGTGTTCGATTTTTAGCACAAAGCAAGAGACAAGTTCTTTCCCTTGGCTAATGTATTTTAGAATATGATCAAATCTTTGATATATTTTTGAAATACATATTTAATCATAGGGACATTTGAACAGAACTTGAAGAAAATTTAAGATGGGTGGTAAAAAAGAGTCTTGGATAAATACTGTAGTAGAAAATGAACAACTTTATCATATATAGAAGCAACATTTTCATTTGAGTAAACAGATGATGAATAAGTAGCCACTTGCAAAATACTAATTTTCTCTTATTTTAAATGAGTTGACTAAAATTTTGAGAAGTACAAAGTTATGCTTGTGTTGAATGCTTTTAGAAATCTTTATAGCTATAAGCTTGCTTGCTATTAGGAAAATTACATAAAGGCGAGACAAAGAAAGGTGTCTGTACCTCCTTGAGTTTATGTATGGTGGAAGACATTGGAACATGTTTTCTGCCTGAGATATTTATATTAGATGAATGTAGAGTCACTAGATATGTCTATTTACCTGTGTCTCATATTCTTCAAAACATCTTCAAAAATAAAGTGAGAACCTTATAAATCAGTCTTCCTCCCCCAGCCCCACCACGATTTATGTTATTGTCAGAATTGAAACAAACAAACAAAAACAAAAGTCCTAGCACAATAATGGTAGATACGTACCACTTGTAGATCTGCAGTTAGGACTGAATTGAGTTGTACATCAAGGCTTAGACCAGAAACCTAGCAACGTTTGTTGTTTCTAATTTTTAAAGCATAATGGAAGCCAAAGGATTTTGAATCTTAAATAAGATTGCAGTTGTTAGATTTTCTCTAGAATGAAAATTAAAGAGCAAGAGAGTTTTAGATAGGAAAGAAAATCATGAGAATTCTTAGCAAGTCCCTATCGTATTCAAATGTGCTTTTCACATGTGTATGCAAAAGATGTCAATTTAAAATACAGACTGAAGCTTGAGATGAATCTAATATAAGCTATTTTATTTTCAAAAGACCCCTCTGGGATCCAGAATTTTTTATTCATTTTAATTCACTATGAATCAAGGAAAATGTTCATCACAAATAATTTTCTGATCTATGAACCAGTTATTTATCTGTGAACCAAGAGAAATAAAAATATAATTTTTATGGAAATCAAGATGCAAAGATTTTAAATGTTAAAATAAATCTTAAAACCCTTTGGGAACTAAGTATTGAAAAGAACTTTGTTTTTAGAAGCAAAAACAAAGTAGAAATAATGTAACTTTTGCAGACTTGGAATCCCTTTGAATTCTTTTAGAGACCTAAAGACAGAGGTGGCAATATTCAAGTCTTCATCCATTGTCTGATGTTTCTGATTAAAGTTCATTATTTTATGTTAAATGCTAACACTAGTGTAAATCTCCTGCTTCAAGAGTTCCAAATACATTTCCCTTTCTATGCTTTAAAGTCCATCTGCTGCTAGGAAACTGTACCAGTGCCCTGATTTAAGAATTTATAATTCTCTAGGTAGCTGAACTGTGATTACCTACCTTGGGTTTCCAACCACCTTGTTTTGTCTCCCATTCAAAAGTAATTTTGGTGCCAGGAGCACACACATGAGAATGACTGCATAAGGGGATGTGTGCATGTGAGAAAAAAGGAAAGAGAGAAAAATATAGGAAAAAAAAAGAGAAGTGTGAAATGCAAGGCAGTGAGGCATAGTGATTTAATTTATATCATACAAAGCATGAATATATATTGATAGAAACATATAAATTGTAATATGAACATATTATATCTAGTTGTTTTTTTAAATGGTTTTACTAAATTATTATTTATTCATTTGAAGCTCAGGGATATATGTCTGAACCAGGTCCTTGATTGGAATGTATTTTCTTCTGTGGCAACAATGATTTACACTGGATGAGATCATCAACTGCACTATCATGCTCATATCACCATTGAAATGACTACTTATTTTTAAGCCTTTTACTGTCATAATTCCCAAGCATATTATTCATATGCAGCTTTGTATATTTCTTAGAATTTGTATATTTCTTAGAATTGATTTTGATACAAAACAAATTATACACTTCCAGCAGAGAAATCAGAATTTTAATCTTGGACTCTCCAGCTTTAATAGAAAAACAAACCAATGCACAGTATAGAGTAATCTGTCTTCTAGGAATAAGAGGATGCAGGAATCAATGGGAGATTAATTCTTATTTAAATCAATAAAATTGCTTTATCAAGAACTTCAGGATTAGAGAATAACTTTTGTTGTCTAATTCTGAAATTACTAGGATTGCAGAACCAAGCAAGAAAACTTGTCCCCCAAACTTGAATGCTAAAAAGATATTCTAAGGTCTTGGTAATACCTAACTGATTAGCTAACATCTATCTGAATATTCCCATCATGTGCTAAACACTTCACTTTTTAGTTTACCCTTTGTAGACATGAAAAGGAAGTCATACAAACAACTAAAAAAAAAAAAAGGTCCTTGGTGATCTAACTACTCTTTACTAGTTTATTTTCTTGACTCATTCAGCTTCCTGCAGTCTTCATAAGTCTAACTTGTAAGCACTTCAGCACTTGTTTTTCTCCTTTATGCGTTTTTCCAGTTTATCTGCTTGTTATAAAACCACATCCCACTCTTAGACCTCTTCTGATTTATACCATTCTGTACCAATATTACCAATATGAATAATGTCATTCTTAATACTATTTCCTTCCTCTCTTTAGAAGTGCTTTTTATGAAAGCTCATCTTCCTGCCTAAAGTTTGCTTTTTCCATCTACAGTTATGCTTTTGCTCCACTTTTACATTAATTTGCACAGAATTATTTACTCAATACTTTTGGAAAGTTTCACATGTATTCTATGTTTTCAAATGTTTCTTTCTCTTTAGTCAGGTGCGTCTTTCACATAGCACAGCCTATGTTCTCTCAGCATTTGTAAAATATATATGCTTCAACATTGTCCTCAATAATTTATTGGTAGACTGGGTCTATTTATAATTCTTATGCAGCAGACATTCTCCTTTTACCAGAAGGCCACATCCTTCAGGTATTAGGCATCTGAAATAAGGTGCATCAGTCTTATTCTCTTTTCCTGTGATACTGCTTTGTTCTATTCCCCTTTTTATCTTTTTTGAAGGCTTTTAACAGGCCTGCTTCTCTCTTCCTTCTGAGCTACAGAGAAAGCATAAATAGTTTCATCATAGAGCAAAAAGCTTTATTTTCTCCCCACCTGTCTTTTTGTATCTCTGATTTAGGCTATCAGGTCTCTCAGAGGCCAATTAAGCTTTGTTTGTACACTAAGATTTCTAGTCATTGTTTGGTCTTGATACACTTTGCAGTAGAGTATAGATGTCCAATATATTTTTAAAGTTCCCCTATAATTCTCTATTAATATATAATAATGTACAATAACGTATAATAATGTATAACAACAACAACAATAAAAATAATAATAATAACAATATATTATTATGTCAGAAATAATAATCTAATAATGTCAGAAATATTGTTTTTGACTGATGCATCTAAAATTCCTTGTATATGGCTCTATCTTTTTCTCTTTACAATATTTTGTTGGAACTTTTAATCATAAATCTCTTTATTTGGGTTATGTTGCTGCAGTCCTCTACATACCACTCTCCTTGAAACAGTTCAGACTCAAAAATGATACCTTTTTAGGACAGCAAAATGTATATGTGCTAAACCATGCCTATTTATATAATTTTCAGGCATGTTAATTAGCAGCTTGCATAAATTATATTTTTCTAAGGATATTTCTTAATTACCTTTTACTTGTCCTAGTTACTTTAAGACATATTTATCTATTGAAGCAGGAATATAGTCTCTACTCAGGCCTAAAAATATGTATTGCATTCATAAATTTGGTTTGATATGTGTTAATCTCAAATATTAAAACTATCTTTCATATCTCAATATGTCTTTTGAACATTTTGTGCTTGCAAGTATTACATTTGTCTAAACTTCTGTCCATTTTTTACCTTAAAACTTCCAATTTATATCTTGTGTTTATCATCCTTCACGTCTGCATTGTGTTCTGTGCTTTTGTGTAGACTCTGTACAATTCTGTTCCTGAAAAAAAATATAATGGGTTTGCTTTCAGTAGAACAGGGTGAATGCTGAAAAGCATTTTCTACAGTTACTCAGTTTTGCATAGAAATTTTATTTGACTGTCCTTCTGCTTGTTCCCCCAAGTTTTTCTGGAAAATCTTGGCACTTGTAAAATAATCAGTCATAAAACCCAAATATTACCTGAGTATGGATGAAAATATTTTATAAAGCAGTAAGAATACTGTGATATAGTGATGAGATACTGCAGATACCTGAGAGTAATTGATGTCCCTTCTGCCAGGACCCTGAGAGTACAGATGGGTCTGACTGTTCCTTGCCAGTCTCTGCGGGCACAGAACCCCTTGGCATCCAGCCAGATCCATCATCCCCTGCCCCAAGGATTCCCCAGCAGGGACTGTCTCCAGCTCTCCCCAGCCCTGCCCTGCCCACCCATGGGATCTGCTGAGCTGGGCCATCAGCCCACTCTGGCCTCATGCCATCACCATCCCCAGGGAGGTGCCCAGTCCTGCGGATGGGGGCTGCTCTTGGTGTTCCCAGATGTTCTGCTCGTGGCTGGACAGGGTTGGGGTGGGGCTGTGCCCGGGCTGGCTCATGGAGGTCCCTATGGAGGCCCACAGAGAGCCCCAGGAGTTGTCTAAGGCTCCAGAGTGGGGCTATGCAGATGCTTTCAATTTCAGGATTCAGCTTTTGTGTTGCTCCATCACTGTGCTGGTACTTATCTGTTTGCATATACTCTTTGACAGCATGATGAACAGAGCTGTATCCTCCTAAGGTTAGAGAAAAAATGTGTTTATGTGAAGGAAATTTTCATTCCTCAGGCTCAAAGCATGCCAGTTTTGAAGAAAACTTTTTTTCAAGGATTTTTCTAATCACAACGAGGAGTCCATACTTAGGATTTGCTATCTGGATGAGAGGTTGATGCAGACAGATTCCTGGACAGCCACAAAAGTACTTCAAGGCCACTTAAATTCTTCTGCACATTCCCGAGGATCTGCCTGGTCTGTTGCATTTTAATGTGGCTATTCTTGTAATCCCAAACACAATCTGTGAGCAGTGTTTCTAGTGCTCTCTTCTAGAAAGCTAAAAAGGCAGACCATGAAGTTATTTTCAGCAGCAGATGTAAGTTGTGCAGCAAGTCCATAGTTTTGCTGGCATTAACACTGTTAACAGACAATCCTAATTTTGCATGAACAGACTGACCTAACACAGTTGCTGTTTCATTAGATGTTTGAAAGACTCCTTTCACTTTGGATATGACAGTAAATTACTTTTCCCACCCATTTTTCAAAAAACATAATGAAGACCATGCAAACAAAAATTGGAAGAGATGGAAGGGGGGGATGAAAGCTTCGGTTTGAATTTTCTTTTTCATGACAACATTATAGCAGCAAAGATTTCCTATCTTGTCTCTGTCTTGCTTATTAAGGAGGAGAAATAGTGGTTGGAGAGAAAAAAAATGCTGAAGAGGAACTTCACTTATTGCTTTCTTCTGACAGAATGGTTTGGAAGCAAGAGTCAGCAGCATGTGCAGACACTCATAACCTGATCCTTTGCCTTTCCAAGAGCTCAGGAGGGGCCGTAGCTGGAGACCTGGGCAGGTCCCAGTACAAAGACTAATTTACACAGCCAAAGGACAGAAGGCAGTACATTCAAGCCCACTTGTCAAATTAATAATCTGCTTTTCATTTTCACATGTGCATCCTGTTCCACTTGTGCATTCCCACAGTGTCTCTTTCATGTTGCAATAGTTCTACTGGAAACTGATAGCCTTTCCTCGGGATTTAACCCTTTATCCACTAATATTTCACAATCTCCTGTCGCCCTTGTTTTCTTTCTTTAAGTTTTCACTGTGATAGAATAACTGTGTTTCCTTAATTAATCAGTTACAGTATCAGCACCAGTTATAGCTGGGAATCCTGTATACTGTGTGGAGGAAGTGCTACATCCTCCAGAATGTAATATGAAATTACCTGTTTCCCAGAAGTAAATAAGGCTCATACTTGCTTTGTGGTTGTTTCCACATTCCTTCCTGCATTCCAGCTGTTGGGGCCCAGAGCTCATCTCACTTTCAGGAATTCAGCTGGAAAAGCTACAAGGTTCAGCTGTCTGAGTCCAAGTTTGACCCTGGTGATAGGAACTCCTGTGAGGAAAGCTGGGAACAAAGTCCTGCCCTGCCTTTCATTTCAGAGCTGCTTGTAAACTGAGACTTAACACTGCCCCAGCCTGCATTACACTGCAGCTGTGTAGGAGTTCTGTCTGTGCCTGAGCCGATTCACCTCTGTGGATCCCATCCAGATTTGCTGGTCTGACTTCCCGGCTTGGCCTTGGACCCATCTCTCTGCTGCAGACTTGCTGATCAGTCTCTGAGCTCCGTTCTGACCCAGATGAGATGTTTTATCAGCCAGGTTACCGCTCCCATCTGTGCTCAGCTCACAGCTCACCTCCCCTTGCAGTGCAGGACTGTAATTTCTATCTTCTAAGGCAGAATTAGGATGAGGATTCTTTCCTGTGACTTCTACATGGGTTTCTGAAAGTGACATGCTATCAGTTTGTCAAGTAAAATGTGTCCACTACCTTCAGTTCTTTTCTGTAAAACAGACATTTAATTAAAAGGTAATGAATCCATTAGAACTTGGAGAAAACAAAGCCTCCATTCTAGATACCTTTGTTTTAACAAATGAAAATATTATTGTTGTAAGAATATCTGTCTGGAGATGTTCACCTAAGTAATCAATGGGGGCCTAATAGTTTAGAAAGAAGCAGATGCAAATCAGTGAAAGAAAAAAAAAGAAAATATGTTTTCCTTCATATCACAGGCAGTATGGTTAATGAAAAAGTACAATTTTTAAATCTGATCTTTTTTATTATCTTTTCAGTGTCCAGTTTCTCAATATCTAAAGGTCTTTATTCTACAATAGGAAAGAATTATCTCAGATACTTTCCTGAAGTTGAAAAAAAATTAGAGCTGCCTCATTTCACTTGTCTGGAGAATCCTTTATCACATCAAATCATCTTATTTGAGGAAGCACCTTATGAGATTTCAGTCCTCCAGAGCATAGTTCTGCTTGTTCATGAGCTATTAGAAAGACAGCAGTGCTCTTGTACTTCACCCTGTCGTGTTTAAGAAATCTTAACCACTTTAATAATTCTGGGAGACACTATGAAAAAGCAAAGACTCAGAAGTGGAATGAAGAAAGCTTACACAGAGGTATGAAAACCAGAAAAGTTTCAATCTTCACAAAATTAATACCATTATTCTACTGTAGGATTATGCCATTAAATAACATCTAATACAGATATACTTTATATTTGGTTTTCATGAAAGCTAATTTTATTGTTGATTTTGGATTTATTACTACTTGGGAGTGACTTACATGTTGGGAAAATATTTATGTCTTATACCTTGAAAATTAGTGATGCTTGAGAAACACAAATTATTTCTTTAACTTTTTCTACATGCTCTTCAAATATCTGGCAGTGTTTTATAGGTTTTCAAAAAAGCTCAATGTTGGAATTGCCCCAGTGGCTCCAAGAACTGTGTGGGAGAAAACACTTCTTCCACCATTGCTCATTCTGGCCTAAATTGTCCACTATAAAAAGGTTAAACCTATCTGTACCATCACTACAGTTTCTGAATTTCAGCTATGAGTTTTGATTGCTCTCCATCCTTGTGCTTTGTACTGATTAGGATCTGTCCTGCACCCATCACATTAATGTTATAGATCTGTGGAATTTATGGAAAATGGTTCATGATCTTTCCTCCAGAGAAACCATCTTTGAGTAAATACAGAATAATAAATAATGAAACTTGTAAGAAGATAGCTAAACAGAGGTAGAAAATCATGCAGGTGCCTGAAAGGAGGTCTGAGACATGAGAGATCCAGTTATGGCTCCTGGTTGAGCAGCAGATTTCAAATCTAATCTTGTGTAAATGGAGTTTCTCATTTGCAAGGTGAAAACAACAATAATTCTTCAGCTCACAGGGGCAGGGAGTTTTGATACGTTAAAACACTCATTAGAGTTGTAAAAGTATTATAATCAAGAAAGATATTAGCCCTTGCACCTTCTAAGTTATTACATATGCAGACTGAACTGAGAAATGCAGATGATTATAATAATTGCAACAGATAAGCATGGTTTGTTGGTTTTTTGGTTTTGGGGTTTTTTTGGTGGGTGTTTTTTTTTTGTTTGTTTGTTTTGTTTTTCTGTTATTCTCTTTTGCATTGCCTACTTTACCCAGAGTTATTTACATGAGGGCACTGAGAAGAGAGGGCAATAACATCAGTCCAGATGTGCAAAATAATAAATTAGTTATGATTGAAACCACCTGTGGATAACTGAAATTACTGACCAGCAGTGGTAGCCTGACCTGTATCCATCAAAATGTCAACCCATGTAGAGGTAGACAGCAGGTATGCACCCTAGAAAGAGTAAGGACCACATAAATCTCTGATGCTGTTCCATTCTGCTTCAGGTAATTTTGACATAGGATAAATTACAATACAGTTCACCCATGGAAAAGTATGATTAAAAGCAACATCACTACTTGTTTGTTTTTGAAGTACCTATAATATTAGTTATTAGATAAACTATCCTCTCATTCTTTTGAAAATAGTTTTGGATAAATGAGTTATGAGATACATTCTTCTGCAGTCTTTTTGAATAGTTCTGTAGAATTTAAACCTAAATAGCAGTGAATAAAGAATTTTTAACAAACCTAAAAAATTACAGTGACAGCCATATTGTAAAATTGTAAAGTGTGGTACAAAATTGAATTTACATTGAATTTCTTTTTCTCTAAATGCATTTTATACATTATAACTGTATTAATCTTTTAACATTTGTCTTGTTATGTTGGTTTAATCTATATTGTATTCCCAATTTTAGTGTTATTAGCACAAAATATTGATAGCTATAGGTCATAATGTTAGCTTTCTGCCTTCACAAAAAAATATTGAAATAACACTGAATAGCTCAGGCTTAACTACATCCTCATTGTCTTTTGATAACTCAAAATGCACTTGCCAGAGATTATATAAAGACCTGATTTTTTTCCTGACATTTCTTACCTCTGCAATATTAATAGAAGAATTTTTTTCCATCTGCTCTGTAAGTAGCAAGCATTCACAAAGTTCTTTCATCTACCATCTTAGAATATAGAATCTTAAATTTATGAATTTTCAAGGATGTTGCTGAAGTTCCAGTGTGTTATTTAAGAGACCATGGAATTCTACAGAAAATTTTCCATTAGCTTCAGGAAAGCAGGTCTCACAGCTGTTGTCTTGTTTGCTATCATCCCTGATACACAGTGGAATAAATTTATGTAGAAAGGAAGAGAATTTTCATCTTTATCAGGTTTTTCATTTGGTTACATCTGAAAAAGGGAGTTGAACTATAGGAGATCCATGGGAATTTTTGAGATGT
Organism: Parus major; assembly: GCF_001522545.3. Taxonomy (NCBI): domain Eukaryota; kingdom Metazoa; phylum Chordata; class Aves; order Passeriformes; family Paridae; genus Parus; species Parus major. The sequence continues at coordinate 43,805,908 of NC_031774.1, read as the reverse complement.
GAAAAGGAGAACACCACTGAAATTTTAGTTCTGCCTACATTTGGAGCATGTTCATTTTCTTCAATTTACAAATCTGACTTCATTGGATTAACTGCCCTTGAGAATGAATTTTTAAAAAATTCTAGTTACTGTGTTTTAACCCCAGCCATCAAGTAAAGTACTAGACCCTCCTGTCTCTTCTGTTACCTCCATCCCTAGAGGATGAGGACAACCAGAAAAAATTAAGACCTGTGAGTTAAGCTAAAAAAATTTTAATAACAGGAAAAAGAATAAAAATGGAAAAGAAAAAGAGGGAGGGGAATAAAACCCAAAGAAAAAAGGTAATGGGCAATACAATGCCCAGCCCATTCCTCAGCAGCAATCAGCCCTTCCTGGGCAACTCCCCCAGTTTATCTACTGGCCATGATGTTCTTTGATATGGATTATCCCTTTGGCCAGTTGCAGTCAGCTGTCCTGGCTGTGCTCTCTCTCAGCTTCTTGTGCACCTGCTTGCCAGCAGAGCATGGGAAACTGAAAAGCCTTTGACTTGGGCTAAGCACTGCACAGCAACAACTAAACCAGCAGTGTGTTACCAATGCCATTCCCATAATAAATCCAAACCACAGCATTGTATCAGCTACTAGGAAGAAAATTAACTCCATCCCACCTGAAACCAGGACACCAATTCTAAAATATTTGTGCATAGAATATTGATTTAATCCTCTGCTTGTATGCTTTTAGGTTTTTTTTATGATTTTACATTTTATATTTTCTACTTTTGTATTTTAGACTGATATTCTTGTATCAAGACAATGGAAAGATGGATGGGCAAACAATGAAAAAATAAAATTAATAGTATCTCAACTTGGACTTTTATAGTTATTTAAAACAAGTCATCATAAAAATACATATTAAATATTGTCCAGTAGATGTACCATACACTATGCAAATTATACTACTAAATTTCCTTCCCAGTGCCTTTGCCAGATTTTTAACCACGTTCCTTTAACATCAGTAATTAGAGACTGAAATTAACTGACAAAATTTCAGTTACTTAAAAGACATTTTGAGAATGAAGAATGATGTGATTGAGAAGGTTGTATTTATGTTTTTGACCTGTCTAGGTCTCTTTGTCACTCGGTGATTAACTGTACATCACTCCTGTATTCACAGAGAGTGCATTGAAAGTTTCTTGAATTTTTGCTTGATTTAACTTGGTATGAAAATCTCATTATATAGCCTTGCTTAGTGCTCTGCTTATAAATTTGTAGTCGTCTAGTGAGGATGCAGAAACAATGGCATTAGGCTTAGGTGATCTGTTGCCTGCTGTGAATAGCAAACTATTCACAGTGAATACACAAACAGTGAATACACAAAGCCAGCAGTTCACAAATAAGCTCCAGTAAAAATTATTCTTTCATATTTCTCAGTGAGTACCTCTGTATGTCAAAGATAATAGAATAAAAATGCTCCAAATCAGCTCATGAATGATGGAATAACATACTTATAATGGAATAAGAGAAATTAATAATGGATAATACTGATATTAAATGCTTTGAACATTCCTAGTTACCTTCTGCAGACCTACAAATCAAAGATGGTTGCAGTCTGTCACCTCTGTGCTCTCTGAGTCTAGTTCTCTATTTCATCCAGTCTAAAGGGAGACTGAAGCAATCAGAGTAATATTCTTTCAGCTGGTCCCAGTGACAGAGTGCCATGTGGGAGAATTTAGTAAATCTCATGGGGATTCCTACTCTTGCTGAACTTTTTTCCTAGGGGATATTATCAAATAAGACTTCCACTGCATTACGGGGGATAGAGTGGAACAAAGAGAATAATTTTGTGTGAAAAATGACCTAAAGCCCTCCCTAGTGGCCAAAAGAAATGGATGAACCAAAGAATGTATCAAAGGAAGAACAGGTTCAATTCAGAAACAGAGGACACACACCTATGGGAAGATCTTGGGCAGAAATGGATGCAGGAAACAAGGTGTCTGAGATGAATTAGGACTAAAGCAGTACTAAAGAGTTCTAGGAAATGTAGCAAACAATTTTTTTTTAAATGTGCCTGAGCAAAACAAAAAAGTTAAAAAGGACAGGATGTTCTTTCTAATTTGGTATAAAATCAACTTGAATATGTACCTAGCCCTGACCTCTCCAATGACCGTACAGATTAGTGTCCAGTTTGTTTCTTAAGAGTCTGCTTACCTTCCATCCTTCAGCTGCTGTTCTCTGATATTTCCTAGCTTCTGCTTTCCACCTATAACAGCTTATTAAATGTGGAGTAGTTAAAGGTAAATCTCATGCCTTGTCGTACCTGAACTGCCTCTTTAAGTTTGCAAATAAACCATTGCCCCTGTTCTGAAAGGACTTTCTGCTTGAATTAACCGTCTTGTAATCTGTAGGAAAAACACAACTATAATAATCAGGCAAGCAAGTAGACCATATAATATTAATAAACTATTACAGACATCTCACACATTCTTCACACTTGGCTGTCTAAACAAATCAATACCAAAGGAAAGATCTAGTTAAGACTGGTATAAAAATCTAGTGCTTTATCTTTAAAGGAAGTCAAAACATAACAATTCAACTTTATTATGTATAATGTGGTTTGTACAGATTGTATCCCAAAGGCTTTAAAGAGGTAGATAATACTCTTCCAGGGTAAGATAACAATATTAACAATGGGAAGAGAGAAATTATATCCACAGTCACATCCCTCTGTCAGTGGTGTAAATTGAAACTAGCACTACTAAAAATCAATGTGTTTTACACTGATACAGAATTGCTCAGAGATTAGAATCAGGCCCTGGTTAGGCAGCAGAGAAACAATTCCTTTTCAGTTGAGAATTGCAATAGAGTGGTAAGTCAATGAAGCAGAGACACAGGACAGTGGTTTTCAGCATGAAACTTAAGTGAGGAAAAAAGCATAAACAAGCAGCAAAGCAATATGGGTGAAGTCTATCAGTGTTTTTAAATTTAAGAGGAAAATGTGGAAACGCTAAATAAAACAAATGTCAGAAGAATATATGTGATTGTTCTCACTGTCATGCTGTGGAACTCAGTGGGAGTTTTTCATCAGCTTCCAATATTAACTTTGTGAAACAAGCTACAGAAATGTTGCTGGAGAACAGGGAACACTTTAGGCAGCAGAAACAGAAATAAACAAATGAGATATAGTGGTTTACTATATCTCAGTGGTTACTGAGAGACAAGGCAAAATTATGGAGGCATATTTCTTCACCAGATAAGAGCATCAGTAAACTTCTCAGTTCTGTGGATTTTCTTTATCAAAGAACAGCAAGAAACAAAAAGAAATAAAATATTTTCAGTGATCTCCAGAAGATCAGGGTAATCTTTAAAAGCTGGAGGTTGAAGCAGCACCACCTTCTCTTAGCAGCTGGCAGATTTCTTGCCAATGCCCACATAATCTCATATGCAGCCCTTTATTCAGACCTGAGCACCAGAAGGTATCCAGCAGGTCTGATGCCAGGTTCTGCTTCATCACATTGTCTTTAGACATCCAAATACAAAACACAAACAAATACCAAGTGTCCTCCCCTGCCAGCCTGTCACACACACCCAGAGAATCCCATCCCAAATAAAATCTGTAGCTACCTACAGAATAATGTGAACTTTGTTAAGTTTGTTCTCTTTCTGGAGATATGATGCAATTGAAATTTGTCTGTCTGGCAAGTCTAAGAAGCACCCCTTAAACAGGAGAGAGACATTTCCAGACTTCTGTATATTAAAGATTTTTTTTTTCCAAGGGTTATTTTTTTGCTGTTTAGACAGTAGCTGGTTTTTAATTCCAGGTTATTTGATTATTCCTATAGCCATTTTCCAAGGAACTAAAACATGATCAAATGGCAATAAAGTTGTTTATTTTTTTTTCATTAATTTAACGTAATTTTTTTTTCTTGTGAGCTTATAAATATTCTTTATTTCCTTGCTCAAGGTAGAAAGGACTCCCTAAGAGAGTTAAAAATTAGCAACTAGCCATCATGTTTTTTGCACAGAATCTGCCATTCTAGCAGTATGGCAACTCTGTCTCTGATGAGCTTATGATTCTAAAAAGTCCAAGCAGCATTCCCTTAAGAAAAAATGCATTTAAGAGATCAATAGTTTTGCCTGTTGGCCTTGTTGAACAAAGATCAATGCATGTAGAAAAATCAGCGCAGCAGATGTGACTGTGTAGAGTAGCAGGCCCCAGAGAGAGGAATGCCCAATGGGGACAGCTATCTGTATAGCCCTAAAGTGTTCCATTAAGCACTGCACTTCCCTTGGCTCGTGTAGGGGTTGTGATACCTCAAGCTGTGCTGTGCTAATCTGCGCTGTGTTTTAGCCTATTTATGCTGCTCATGTGAGGTTAAGGGTACTTTAGCTATTAGATTCTTTATTCCTTGTCCAACATGGGGCATTACTCGAGTGAAAATGACATCTATGCCCAGCTCAGAGAATTCTCCTGGCAGCCCCCAGGAACCCTGTAGAGAAATCACGAACGCGTGACAAACCTCTGCCAAGGTTTGGCCCCTTGAGGTTGTTGCCTGGCCTGTTTTCTTATGTAGATGGTGTTTGTCAGCTTTCCTGATGGACTTAGAGATGCTATTTAATTTCACTGCATAAGGGAGAGAGAAATCCATTAGCATTCGAGGCCTGTCAATAGAGATTGTGTCACTAGCTAATAGAAAGTGCAAATGTGACAGGTTGTTCAGCAGAAACTGAAGGGGCAGGAGACTGCAAGTAATAGGTTGAATGAAATTTATTCTCTTTATTTTTCATAAGAAGTTTTTTCCTTTCAGAAAAACTCACAAAAGGCAAAAATTTCTCCCCAGCAATCACTGAATGCATAGGGAAAGATGATGCTGAAATACAGCAAAATATAAAATAATATGTAAACATTCTGGATTCTCAAAGGGAACTTAGGCATCGAACTACCTTTTTAAAAGCCAAAATGTCTAACATGTCTAAATCTTGTAAGGGCTGCTTCTCTCAATATCTTCATTTCTGCTCTTCATTTCATTTCTGAATTGTGTAACACCTAAGACCTGAGTTTAATTTTGTTCTGGAAAAATTACAAAGCAGGTATTTCCCTGCTACAGTAAAGCTAGTAATAGCACTGAGAGAACACCTGATGATGTGTGAAGAGCAGTTGGTTTTACCCAGCTTGTTTTCCTTGATTTTTGAGAGCAAAATTCTAGTTTCTCCATGTATAGCATGAAATAGGGATTTCAGCTGGGCTCTTCCATTTTTTCATGAAAGATCTCTAATAATTAAACAGCTGGAATCCTGAACTATACATCTTTTTCTATTTCTTCCCTAGTGAAACAATTCTGCTTTGTGAAAATAAGTAGTCAATAGACAATGGTGAAAAGAAAATACCAACTGCATGATTTAGAAGCATTCCTGTGGGAGAGTCAGGCCCAGATGCTTTCTCTGGTGATCATTCAGTCTGTTTGGGAAAGCAAAGCAGCTCGAGTGGGACAAAGTTCTCCTAGAAAAACCAACATGAAGAAAGCAAAAGATACAACAAACATGTTGTGTGAAAGAATTAGGATACCATAACACAGTGGTCTAGATACAGCTCACTGCTGCATAGCTGGAATTCCTGTATTTAAAAAAAAAAAAGAAAATATTTTTATAGACTTCATCCTGCTTAAACAGGATAATGGGATAAATTAAAAAAATATGAATAGAAATAAGAGTCCTGGCATTTTGGAGCAAGATCTAATATAATATTCTCTGTCAGACAAATCACAATACAGTCATGTTATTTTCTTTTTGTTAGGGAGAGGATGTCTGGAATGAAAGTGTTGGTGGGAGCAGCTGATAATGCAGGAGACTCTTAACCTTGAAACTTTTCCAAATAATCTGCTTTTCACCCTTGGCTGCTCAACATTAGTGCAGTACAATTATGAAGACATAAACATCACAAGGACACCTGGCACACAGCCTGTCACAATAAGTTAAACTTGGGTATTCGATTCCCTGATCAACCATGGAAGGAGAATGAGCCACCTCATCAGGAATTCAACTGTGTCAGTTTAGGAGGAAGTGAGGATGGCAGGAGTTGATCCATCAAGCCCAGACAAGACCCAGCCAACCTTCTGCTTTCATTCAGGCAGTACAAGTAGATCATAAAGGGACCTGTCAAGTCCACAGTCAAATAAACTCTAAGGCAGAGTCTGGAAGGTACCTCAGCTTATACCTAAATACTCTTGAAATAGTATACTCTTTTTTTTCCCTCCAGTTTAGATGTTGCCATTCTTTTGTTCAGAATGGTTATAAATCACATAAAGAAGTGAACTGACTAGGGAATAGAGCATTTAATTTTTATTTTTTTTTTCACACCATTAGCAAATTTGAGTTGATGTATACTGCAGTTTTGATAGACCACTGAGCTGCATCCATTCAGGGTCCTTCATTATCATGTTAACCTTGCCTCCCCTTTTTCCCAGAAATAAGATTTTAAGATTTTTAACTGAAGGAATAGTTGCTACTGATCAGTAAATTAAATTAGGATTTTCAGCGATATTTTTGTGTTATATTTTTTCAATAATTAAGTGAAAACTTTGCTGAATATAAAGAAATACTTAGAACCAGTACTAGACATTTTGAGCAATTCTTTTTGTTTCATTCTTAATTAATTATTAAATACATTATGTTTTCAAGTACCTATAAGAAATAATGCCTTTCTTACCGCATTTTGAGAAAATACAATTCTCATCTCATTTAATGTTTGTGCCCTGTCAAGGTAACTTCACTGACTTCATTAAAGCCTCAGTGTTATGCAAATCAATAAAATTATTAAAGACATTAACAAAAATAGAAAACCTGCTGGGGGGAGATACATTTTTTTCATCACTCTTTTTCGAATGGTTTTCTCCATCCAGATTGATTTAGTCTAGCAGACACACCCTCCTTCTTTCTCTTTCCATTTGTTTCTTTCTCTCTGTAGATGCTTTTACATATATTTTCATTCTGTATATATATTGTCATCATATACATATCCTGGATAGCTGTAGCTTAAAATTACCATATTGCCTGAGCTATCTAATCCACAAAATAACAATAAATCTTATATAAACATGCCATTCAAATATGGAATTATATGGTAAGGCTCTTTGTAAAGTAAGCTTAAATCTTATGTTGCATTTACTGTTACAATTGCTATGATATTTATCTTGACATATAATGTAAACTGATATTTTAAACTATAATTATCAAAATTCAGTCATAATTTTTGAATAAAAGAGTTCTCTTTAGTTTACTAAGGAGATTTCACAGTGTTTAGCTACATTGCTAAAAGAAATTGAGAGCAGGCAAAAATAAAAACAACCATCTGAATAGTTCTACTTGGGTTTTAATAGACTGACTTACACATAGATGTTTTCTGAAGAAAAAAATATTATTATAGTGGGTTGTGGAAATTGTCTTCTACCTTAGCTTCATTGCTGTAATTAGTATATATGGTTTATTTTCTGGGAAAGTGAATTTTCATCTCAAAAACAATAGTTTTGTTTGAAGATATCTTGAGACCACAAAGTTTATGTTCACTGCCAGGTAGGTTTCCAAAGTGATAGGGTTTTCCACCCTGGCAGTCCATGCCAAGGGGTTTGTTCTTTATGCCAGGGCACCGTGTTTCCAAGGTCTCTGGCTCTGGTAGGGAGATAACAGATGTACAGAGAAAGGAAGTCAAGGGTCCTTCATGGAGCAGACACATTGAACAAATCACCAAATGGATATAGAGTAAATCTAGGGACCACAGAAGGGCTGAAAATGGAGTCTGAGAGTCATGAGTCATGCGTCTGAGATGCTGATGTGGCACTGTTCCATTTCATGCACGGTGATAGATGGAGAGAGTGGGGAAGCAGGGAATGCTGATGCACTGTGAAATGGGCCTGTCATTTTCAAAGCATGTCAAACAGGATACTGAAGAGAAAATCAGTCACCAAAAAGCACTAGAGCCTGGAGAGCCCATTACTGCCTGGGACCTTCCAGTTCTGATGAGCTTATGCAGGTTTTTATTAGTCCTTCTGTCCATGAGGAACTGTAACTTTGGAGTTTTCATCTTATGGGAACTAAAGTGAGCAGGATCCCCTTTATCTTTCATGAACTGGACATTGCATGTTTTAGCCAGCTATAATTATGATTGCTCTATGGCTGTGATAGTTCTGATATATATTTTGTCTGTCTTCCCCAGAAATCTTTCCTACAGAGACAGGAAAAGAAAAGATTGTTTTCCATAAAATGACTGCTGTTCAGTGACAAAGAAAACAGAGTTATAGTGCAGTGGTGAGAAAAATCCATGTGAATTTTACCAATAGAGATTAATTGTTTTTTAACCTTGATTATTTGCATATATGAATTTCTTGTAGAACACTGATTCACATATACACAAGTATGAAAACTAAACTTTTGCTTCTGTATTCTGTAATGATTTTATAAATATCATGTCTTCCAGGTCTGATATACTTACAACTAGTACTGCCCTTCCTTGTGCCTCTCTGCTATGCTGTTATTCTTTTAAACATTTGCTTCAGTACTGCTACCTCCAGCACTTGGTGATGAGCAGATGAGCACAGCAGAACTATGACAAGCACAAAATTACTAATATGGCCTTTTATAGAGCTAGTGGAGGTTGAATCATGATTCACAAATACTTAATGACACCAAAATTAGTTGTATTTTTAGGAAGAGTTTTCTTTATCCCAAGCACTGACTGCCTTAGACTTTAATGGAAAGTACATCCTTCTTTGGTTTTCTAATGTCAAAATTATGTATTTTTTTTTGTAACTCTTCGTCAATGGGGATAGTAAGAACACTCACTGTTTCCGTCTTAAGGAAATGCTATCACTTCCATTAGATATGTACTTATGTTCAGTGAACTTTTTATTTACAGCCCATAATATGTAATGGGGTGTTAGGCACTATCAGAGCATGCTTTTTACTCTTATTTTAGGCTTATCATCATTTTGTGGTATGCTTTGATGTTTCCCAGCCAAAGCATTCTCTATGCAAGTTTCATTAAAATTCTTACAAAATCAGTCAGTAAATTACACAAAGAGATTTCATATTAACTGTTACAAAAGTTTATTAAAAATACTGGTTAAAGAAAAATAAGCAAGCCTCACTTTGTCTGCTTATCTCAAAATAAAAAACTCGAAAAAACACCTTTTTCTAGATGATTCATCCCTGTCTAGCTGAACATATTGACCAGGAGTTTGATATACCTCATATCTCACATTCAAAAGAAAGAACAAGGTGGACTATAAATTATCTTTTATATCCCATTACATCCTTTTCATAATTCTACTTCCTTGTGGTTTAACATATTTTAAAATTCTTTCTTCCCAAACAGCATTATCAGCTTTTCACCTATTTGCTGTTCCTTGAGCTTATCCTACTTATTTTTCTATCACCTTCATGACTTGTACCTGCAAGGACACATCCCTTTGCTCACTCACGTGCTGAGGTAAAATGTCTCTCCTGTGCCACCACCGTGCTGCAGGATTGAGAGATGGGAAACCTCATTGTTAATGAAGATGTTGAAGTAATGATAGCTGTGAAAGAGGGCATCTCAGTATAATCTGGGATGTGGTGTATAAGTAGAAGAGAATTAAATCCTTTCTCTGATCACAATGTCTAGGAAAACAAATTTCACAGCCTTTGATAACAGTGACCAACTTATGCACAGCACTTTATGTAGTTAACATAAAATCATCAAGAATCAAAACATCTATAAACAGATTATATGGGACAGTAGGTCATATTGTTCACAAACTGTGTTTGACCTGGTAATTGATACATATTCCAAAATAATATACCATTAATCATTCTATTAAATTATTCTAATAGTTTTCTCAATAGCAAGTGTGGAAATTTTATGAAAAATAAGATAATTCAATTTTAAGTAGAAAACATTTCACAAATAAAGTAATGGTTTGATTTTCTAGAGTACCTGTATCAGTGAAACTAAGAAGCTATTTTTTGCTTAAAAAAAATGTTCATTTTTACTCAGAAATCTACTCAAGGAATGAATTGATGTGTCCAGACTGCTTTAAATGTAGCTGTCTTAGTTTGAATTTTATCATAATAAACTTAACATTGCAATTTGGAAAAACAGGAATCCTCAAACTGTAACTCTGAGTCCATTCCACTTCCTTTTTTAAAAAAATCATTGTGTGTGTTCATTGTGAGAAAAGAGGGTATACAGATGTTCATGTGGCAAGGTTTTGGTGGTGGAGTTCTGCAAACATGTCTTCTTTGAGAAGCTGCCAGAAGTTTCACCTGTGTACAAGAGATTCAATGCAAGATGACACTGATGGATTCACCATTAGCCAAGGCTGAGCTCATCAGTTACACTAGTAGAACCTCTAGGATATTATATTTAAGAAGGAATAAAAAACAACTTAGTGCACAGAAGAAAACAGCAGCCAGAGAAGAGAAGAATGGAAATATGTGAGAAATAACTCTGAAGACACAAGGTCAGTGCAGAGCAAGGGGGAGGAGGTGCTCCAGGTGCTGGAGCTGAGATTTCCCTGCAGTTCATGGTGAAGACCATGGTGAAGCAGTTGTGCCCCTGCAGCCCGTGGGGCTCCATGCAGGAACAGAGATCCACCTGGAGCCTGTGGAGAAGCAGGTGGGGGCCTGAAGGACATTGTGGCACTCTGGGAAGTCTGTGGTGGAGCAGGCTCCTCTCAGGACCTGTGACCATAGGGAAGCTGGAGGGGGCTTGCAGGAAGAACTTGTGCACCACAGGGGACTCGTGCTGCAGCAGTCTGTGCCTAAAAGAGTACAACCCATGGAAGGGACCCAGGCTGGAGCAGTTCCCAAGAAACTCATGTTGGAGAAGTGGATAGAATCACAGAACCATTAAGATTGGAAAAGGCCTCCAAGGTCAAGTTCAGACATCGACCAAACAGCATTATGCCAACTAAAGCTTAGCATAAAGACATTAAACAGGCTTGGCACCTATATGGAGCCTTGGTGAACACCACTCCACACTGGAGCAGGGCAGTAGGGTGAGGAGGAAGCGGTGGCAGACATGAATGATAAACTGACCAGAACCCTCATTCTTCATTTCCCATTCAGCTTTACCACTGGAGGGGAGGAAGTAGAGAAATTGGGAGTCAAGCTGAGCCAGGAATAAAAGGGAAGGGCAGGGGGAAGGTGTTTTTAACATCTAGTTTTATTTCTCATTATCCTACTCTGCTTTGATAGCTGTGGAAATAAATTAAATTCTTTTATCCTGGGTCAAATCTGTTTAGCCCATGACTGTAATGTCAGCCTACAATTCTTTTGTTTTATTTCTCTCCTCTAGCAAGCTGAGGATGGGAAAGTGATAGAGCAGCTTGGGTGGGCACCTGGCCTACAGCCAGGATCAAACCACTACAAAAACATAGAAAAAAAGTCCTTTATAATGTATTAATAGAACATATTAAATTCGATTTATAAGCTGGTTTAAGTGGCTCCGTTTTGGGCCATTCTAGAAGACCAGACACAAGTAATGTTTTTTTAATAACTTTCTTCCTTTGATGCTATCCTCTATATTTCAACTTTTATGCTTATTTTTTACATTTCTCACCTCCCTCCCACATGCCAAATGGAGCAAAAAGTATCCTTAAGGTACATCAGAAACCACAAAGATATATTTAGTCTTGAAATATTTTGAAAAAATCTGTACATGGTTCCAACAGAGCAGTTCTCAAACAAAAGCTTAAATAGTATATATTTAACTTACGTAATGAAATATACTGTGGTCATATTATTTTTACTGAAATAATTGTGCACTGCTCAATTCCACTGCCTCTCTGGCATATCCATTCTGCTTCATGTATAAAAGAAGTTGGCATAAAGTCTTCTAATACCTATTTATTCATAATTTTCTGATTTTGACCCCTCCCTTTTAGTTCTAATCTGAAAGCCGAATTTTAAAATGAACTCTTACCAGCCATGTCATCTTTTAGTCATAAGGAGCCTATTCCTGATAAGGTGGTTGGTTAAACCTCAATGTCACTTAAAATAAACATATAATTAGAGCAAAGGTGTATTTTTGAGGTTCTGACTGCTTTGGGATTATCTCATGGAGTCTTGATTTTACCCTCAGTGAGAAAAAAATCAAAGGGAAGAACTTCAGTATTTCACAGGGCAGTTAACACTTGGCCTGGATACTGTCAGGGTGGAGTGATAGCTCTTGCCCTGCAGCTGCCAGGATCTAATTACACCTAGGCTCAACAAATGGAATTTCGCAGCTGTGTGGAATTAGGAAGACTCAAATTGTACCCCACATAGACCTGAAGGTTTGTGGGGGTATCAAGGAGTGATTATTGTATTTTTCTAATGGTATTGGAGCAGGGATAAGGTAAGGACTGTGTGTCTGAATAAAGTTATTTTACCTGGCTTCAGAAGTGACAAATCATAATGTGCCTAAACTGTCATGGTAAGGGTTGACCAGATCCAGGTTGGACTGGAGGCCAAAGGAGCTTGCAGTGCTCCCAAGTCATGTTCCTAAAGGAAGTATTTTATACTGTGACATTGTAATGGAGAGTATATGGAGCATGCAGTGGGAAGGCAAGGATCAGAGTTAGAGTCCCTGCTTTACAGAGATACCACTGAGCTTGTAGTAAGATTCCTTATTCTTCATTTTCTCACTGGCCTTCCCACACAGGTTGAAACAGAGAAATGATGAGGCATTTCATACTTTTGGTTTTAATTGGGTAGGCAGAGCACACTTTTCTTTAAACTGAAATCATGGATATAAGCTTCAGAGGTTAAGGACTTTTTTCTCATTTGTTGAATCAATAAATGTATGCAAACCAGCAGGAGGCAAAAGATCCCCTCCTTTTAGAAGGACTCATCAGCCTGGACATCACTGTGTATTAACGCTGCAGTATGGCTTTGGGATTGAAACCACTGTCACGTCTAATCAGCTTGAAATGAAGGTAGGGAGTTTGCATCAGGGTACTTACATATCCTAGTGCTAAACAGAAGAGATTGAATCCAGACAGTCATCTCTTGCCTAAGAAGAGGGAAAAAAGGATGTGTTTTGCTTTTCCTTGAAGTAAAGTTATGCAAGTATATTTGTACTAGATCTTTTCTGTGTATCATTTCTTACACCTAGAAAAAAGATTTTGCTCTGTAGTCCAGGTAGAAGTAGAAGCTATAGTTTTTCAATTTAAACTTCATTAATTTTTAACTTTTTCATAATTTAAAACTGTCTCCAAGCAGAACTGTTTCTTTCCATTTTCTTTCCTCCACAGTTGAGTGTTACAGTTTTCTTAATAAGAGCGCATTGCCATGTAAATTATTTTGATAGCCCCCATTATTACTTGATTAAATGTTTAATTTGTAGGGGGTTTGTGTATTTAGACACCTTACAATCTAGGAGCAAATGGCTTTTACAGAGTTTCTGGATTAATGACAAATATTTTGTTATCTGAAAAGTCTTTTACCCTCTTGCCAGGAAGCTCTTACCCTCTGCTTATCTTTATTTAAGGGTTAACATCAAAACCCAGTGAATTTTATCCTTTCCAAAAAGAGATTCCTGCTCTTAGTTTTTTATTCCCAGGAAGAGTATGTGTTTCCAGGAAGAAAGCACAGGAGAACTCTAAGTTTGTTACTGCAAAAGCATTAAAAGTGCTACTGACTCTTGCCCGGTTTCTATAGTCAGGTTATTTCATGAAATGGAGACTGTCTTGTTCTTTAAATACAGCCAGACACAAATAGAATTGCCAAACGAGCTATTGTATAAATCAGTGCTTTGAACTTCCTTCTCTTATTGTTCACTAACAATGTAACAGTAGCTGAGACCAGATGCTCAAGGAGACAAGTGACAAAGAAGAGCTCATATGTTATTTCAGACTTGATTAGTTAACATTTAACTTCTCGATAAAATCCTTTGGGCTTTATCTGTTTACATCTCATTGAAGAAAAAGGAATTGACTGAGAGAATGAGGCTTTGGCAGGTGATTCGGTTTAAAATCATAACTACTGGCATCATATTGCTTAGTTAAGATTAATTTTATTTTCCTGAGGCCATTTACATTAAAGGTTTAATTCTGGTGTTAATCTTTCTAAACTTGTCTCTAATTTGTAGAAATGACCCTGTTTGTTATTCAAAGTCAGGATGCTTCCTTATGATTATGGTTATCTCACTATAAAATCTCATCCAGGTAAAGATGTCAGTCTCAAATCACAAACAGCTTTCCTCCAGTGTTTGAAATGCTTCATCTATTGAAAAGAATGTATGAGTAATACTGAAAATATGGTGAAAAACTTTTCTAGCTAAAAGTTCCAGAATGTTCTCACAGTTTTTTTTACAAAAATTTACAAATTTACAAAAGGAGCCATTATTTACCCTGACACCTAAGCAACTTTCTAAGAAGTCAGTTTGCATATTTAGTTAGAATAGTATATAATTAATAAATAATTTGAAATATGATGCTTTATAGAGCAAAAAGATTCTATCTAAAATTCCACACTTCATGAAAAATCCCTTGAATTTATGTAGCTATTTTACCTTAAGAGCTCTCAGATTACTAAGTTGTTTTTCAAAAAATTAGTTTAAATTTTCTTTATGATTTTCATTATTTTTCTTAGAATTAGGGGGCCAGGTCCAAATTTAGTCACCCTGAATATAGCAAGGATAATTACCTGATTTGATGCCAGGAATTAACCTAACTAAAGGATGTTCATCAGCATCTAAATCAGACTTTGGTCTTCAAACTCAGAAATTTGTAAGTATTTAATAAGTAGCCTAATGTGTTTGGTTGTTATCACTGTTTTTGATGATTGATCAATGTGCTGGGTGATCAGTAATATGAAGCAGTAGCAGTGATATGAATACCTGCAGTAACATTTTTGTAAAAGATGCATTTCCTTTTTGAGTATGATGTTTACAAAAGGGGACCTGCTGAGAAAGCAATTCTGTGCAGTAAATTACAGATTCTGCAAGCAGAAATTCCTTTATAAACACTATTGAGTAATACTCAGTGATAGGTGAGGAGACTATGTCATAATTCCTTTCTGCTATGAGTTATAATAGAAATAGCTTTATAAGATGAAATATCTGAGTTTCATCATGAGATCTTCAACACCATTACCATTAGTGCACCTGCTTTTGTCAATTCAGCCTTTCCAACAATGGAAAGCTATGCTGCTAACAGTATCTAGGAGATAGAATCCAGGTGTTACACTGAATTTTATTTACCTGTATTTCACATGGTCTATAGTAACATTTTGTTCTATTCATATCCTCACAAAATAATATACATTAAAATATTATATTTATTTACTTATATAAATGGGAGTGGTTTATTTATATAAATAAGTGGGGGTTCTATACAGAGCAATCTTAGTTCAGGAGTAACATAGGACAGTCCTAAGGGAACCAGAATTAGAGCAGAGGGTTTGACTGGATGACAAAAGGAATGAAGTTTAAACAACAAGCTGTAAAATCAGTAGTCTAGATAGCAGAAAAGTAAAAGAGCACAGGGTATGCACACCCAGGGCTAAAGAATAATGACCAAAATTGTTAGGAAAGCAGCTTTAGCAAAGGGACACCATACTTCCACAGGTTTCAGATTTTACTGTGTTACCAAAGCATGAAAAAGAATTTTTAGTAAATGGCTGTAAATTTTCTTATATTCTTTCTAGACAGATATTTACATGAAATCATAGACTTTGATGCATATTTCTGATAATTTTCATATTCTATCTGCTTTTCAAAGAGGTAGAAATAAAATAAAAAAATAATTATTTTTTTCTCCTATTTTTTTGTCTATAGCCTCTCAGCAATTCATCCTAAAGTATTCAGCAAAGTCTCTGTGACAAGCCATGAGCTGAATGATGAATCATTTCAGCCTTGAAGGACTGGGAAAGATTTTTTGTTTGGTTGGCTGGTTGGCTTGGTTCGTTTGGGTTTGGAGTTTTTTTGTTAGCTGCTATAGTATTTTTTTAAATAAAAACACTTTCACAGACCTTTTCTCTCTTAATTATTTTAAACTGACAATCATCAGGGGATGACAGAGTAACTTCAAATCCCTAACTGTGCAGAAGATTGGGAAAAAAATACTCTTGCCTATATATTTAAATTTTAAATCCTTGGGTCCATTCAGTTGTTTTCTTATCACAAATTAAAAGGCCTGTGTTCAGTAAAGGTCGTCGTGCTTACATCTCTGCATCAGGGAAAATCTGTTTGAAATGGAATGTCAGGTTTCTGGGGCCACTTGAGTTGCCCTAGGACAAAAAGTTTCTGCAGTCCAAACAATCTCTAAAAAGGTAGTGTTATACACATACTAAATAATGGATTATTTCAGATGTGACATCAGTATGACACACCATTATTTGGAGTGCTCTGAGGTGTGCCAACATTCCCTTTATTTACTGTTAGCTTTCATAATGTAACATACCTCTTCACAGGATGAACATTTCTAAAATCACAGTTTTAAATCAACTTGTCAGGTAGCCTGTGAACAGACATGAACTCTCTTTTCTGAGTGCATTTCCCATACATTTGGATAAATATCCTTCTTCTAACTCAGTTCATCAGCTGCATTCAAGTCATCTTCCCACTATAAACAGTTATTTAATTATTGTTGTTGTCATTCTCTGCCATCCCCTAATTTCATATTTAAATTCCTAGCTCTAAATGTAGTGGTTTCAGTAATATCAGCAGGGCCAAAGCTTAAAGATTAAAAAAAAAGATTAAAACAAAACAAAGGGCCCTTCAAGATTCGATGAGTTTTCTCCCAGATGCTGCAGTTTGTGTCCTGCACTGTTAAAATCTTCTCAGCTCAGTGAGTATAGCTGGCAGTACCTTGTTGAAGGCAAGACACAGTTATACAGAAATGGAATACTCTGCTACATGGGACTGCATGGCTCATTCTGTACCCATGTGTGTTCTTTCAGCAGCTGGGGAAAATGTGGAGGAATGGACTGCACAATGTACTGCCTAAGATGACAGAATGTTTAAAACAGAGGGTGTTTTTAAAAGAAAGGAGAGGAAAAAATGAAGATCAGGTTTCAACCTGTGGGAGTCAGGAACCCAAAGTACCGCTCTTAAATAAAAGAGAGAAGCTGAAGCAATTGTTGTTTCATTGATTGGAAACACAGCTAAGCCATAGTGCTGGTATTGATTTCTTTAGGAAATGCCACTCAAATCTGTCTATAAAAGCTATGATACCTTCTTTTCCACTGACTATGGAACAGCTGGAGAGGTCTGCAAAGTTGCATAGCTTTCTCTAGATCACAAAATTAATGACCTCAATGTGTGTGTATTCATGTGTGCCTCAATGAGATAACCACAAGAATCTTTATTGTAAAGGAGGCTAAGGACCATTTAAAATTCCTTAAGTCTTGAAGAGTATTAAAGGAATCTAAAAAAACAACCTTTCCCACTTGGCTCATAAATCTTCACTTTTGAAATATTTCTAGCTAATAGGTTTCTTTAAAAGGGCCAGAGATATTTTGTTCATCTGGTGATTCTGATGAGTTGAAAAATGTAGAGTTTTATCACGTAGCTCATGTCCCAGTAAGACGCTTTTTTCCAAAATAAAATAAAATAAAATAAAGTGTTTAAAGCCCCAGCTATCTGCTAGAAAGTACGACCATTGATCTGAAAACAAGCAATGGTACAAATAAATAGATTTAACAAATGTTAAAAACACAGATTATGACCTTATTGGTGGGAAGTTTATCTTCAAACCAATAACACACTGAGTTTATACGTCTGAACAAGAGCAGGCACTGGCAGTTGGGAACTCATGAGCACAGGGGAGACAAGAAGGCTTTCAAACTCCTCCAGAGCTGTGATGCCTGTGTGTACCGAGAAGCTTGCTGAGGAGAATGCATCCTCCTGAATATATATGCATAATCTCACTTTGATGGTATCAGGTATAACTGTTCTTGGTTGCTTAAAATGAGTGTCTGCCAACTTTCTGTTTACAAATATCTCAAATCTAAGAAGGGTTTAAAGATATGTGGGTATAAGTTTGTTTTGTAGTCTGAAATCAGAGCCAGAACCCAAATGCCATGGCTTAGGAAGCTTTTTTATCTAGCTACAATTAATCACAGACAGATGCTTATGTCCTGCTGAAATCTATATTTATACCACCCTTAAAGAGGATCTGTAAGAAAGCTGCCTCCCATGTACCTTCCATCTGCAGAACCATAATGTGGATGCTGAAAGCTGTCTCCCATGAGACCTGTTGACATTGCTTGCAGCCACGGTGCATTAAAAAGTCAGTAATAACTTTGGCTATTTCTGTTTGGCTTGACATGATGGCAGAATATGCTCCTGTTTTGAAACTCATTGAAATTATTTGAGGGGAAAGAGACATTAATCCATATAATATGTAGATGCCAGCTAAAATTTCACAAGCAGAATGAGTCTGGGTACTGGGAGATCATAAGATCAAAAACAGAGATTTTTCCAGCAGACTACTATGTCCTGAGAATTCAAAGGCTGAACAGAACCTATGTAGCAGCAGATGGAGAAAGATTGTGTCTTGCTTCTCATTACCTTGTATAGGAAGAGAGGAATTGCTACTAGACATCTACTGGAGCCATCATTGCTTTTATTTTTTGGAAGAATAGCCATACAATAGCAGCCAAAATTAAAAAAAAAATTTTCTTTATCAAACTGCCTAGACTGGGAAAAGATGATTCACAGGCCACTGTGCTTGCTAAACCTCAGCGTTTGACTATGCCATGAGTAAGAAATTCTAAAAAAGAGGGAAGCCATATGAGGAGCTACTGAGGCCGCTTGCTCTGTTCAGCCTAAAGAAGGGGAGACTTTGGGGGCATCTCATCACAGAGTAAGCTGAGTTGGAAAGGGACCCACAAGGATCTCTGAGTCCAACTCCTCTTCCTGCACAGAAGAGCCTCAAAAGTCACACCACGTGCCTGGGAGCATTTTCCAAATGTAACTTGAACTCTGTCAGGCTGGTGCTGTGACCACGTTCCTGGGGAGCCTGTTCCAGTGCCCAACCACCTTCTGAGTGCAGAACCTTTTTCTAATAGACAACCTAACCCTGACATAGATGCTGACGCAACTCCAGGCTGTTCCCTTGGGTCTTGTGACTCTTCACCAGAGAGATCAGTGCCTCCCCCTCTGCTTCCCCTCATGAGGAAGCTGTGGGAATCCAGAGAGGTCCCAGCTGACTGGAAACTGGTGGGCACTGTCCTGATTTTCAAGAAGGTCAGGAAGGAGGACCCTGGAAACTGCAGGCCTGTTAGTCTCATTAAGCACCTGGTAAAGTTATCCCTTACAACTGGGGATATTCTATTATTCTATAAAATAACATTTTACATTTAAAATTAAGATAAATTCTGAAAGGTATTCTAAGGAAAGACCAGGGATGAACTGATGAATACATACATTTGATCCACAGCTTAATGGAAAACATAGGGTTTAGTCATATATTTTCTGTATAATTGCCTGTATAATATCATATGTTAATATATTTCAGTTGTGCTATTTCTCATCTGATCTGTTCTAAGTACATGTCAGCACATACTCCCATCTTCAGTGCTAGTTAGGACTAACATAATTATCTTTTCCTTGCTTTCAAAACAGGTTTTTCTTGTAAGTAATTTTGTTTGTTAGCTTGAAGGGAGCTAGTCCTAGGCTTCTCAAGCCTGTAAAGCCAACATTTTCATGATTAGGCAGGAAGTCGGTTTCATGATATTTAATGATTAATTTTCAACCTAGCAAATTCAATTTCCTGTTCTCAGCAAGTCTGCATTTATTGAATGCTCATAGATGAAACATTGTAAACAAAGTAGGATAGGATCAGGATTTTGTTTTCAACAACCTGTGGTGCTGAAACTTTGTCTTTTGAAGTTACAGGCTCAAGCAAACTCTCTGACCTTTTCACAACTCCCGCCTAAATTCCTTCCACTAAATTCCCACCTGAATCTACCAGGTTTTATAGTAAGGCCAACCTGAATATTATTTTTATTTCTATTTTAGAATAGTGCTTAGGATCACTAGTAATGGATAAAACCACTCTACATTTGTGTCCAGACAAACAGAGGAAAAGCCTATTCTTCTGTTGATTCCTTAAGTTATAGCTTTCATATTTTCCATATTCTGTACTGCTTTAGTATATAACTCTGAACTTCATATGAAGTGTTAGCAAGTTCTCCTCACAGTTTAGTTAGACAAAACAATCCTTTTCCAGCCTGAAAACCAAGGACACCTTTGCAGCTTCAGGCCGAAAAAATACAAACAATAGCAAATTGAGGAAAGCAGTCTGGGAGGATGGGACTTCATAACCTGAAGCTGTAATTGGACAATTAACCCCAGTATGTAAGTGGACCAAAACTTTTGAAAGTGTGAAAACTTGTGACCCATTGTCCACTTTGGGTATAGCCTTGGCCAGGGTCTTGTATTGCCCAGGGTGTATCTTTTGAATGCCTTTCTAATAAACACCTCCTTTATCCCTTTAACATCGTCCAGCCTCTGTTCTAGGTAGCCTCTCATGGCATCACTATCTCCTAGTAAGCTTATGCCTCTACATATGTGACCTTATATTGAACACTGCCTGAATTTCTGGTTCTCCCTAGTCAAAAAAACCCAAAAAACTCTTCAGTATAGAAAGGAACAGTTAAGTAGGGAATAGTTTTCTATTTAATACCAACATTTTCCTTTTGAATAAAATAACTAGGGGGTAATGAAAGTAAGAATTGATGGTGTGAAAAAAACAAAATGAGGTGTGATGTGTATAGTTAGTCTCTGACTGTTGCAAGAATTAGTGAAGGATAAAAATTTCAAAATGATCTAGACATACTTTCAGAAAAAAGACCCCTTATCTAGAGTTCTTAAATACAATAGTGGTTAACTGTGAGGGCTGTGAAATTACACCTATCTTGTGGAATTCCAACTCACTAGTATGGGGAGAACTGAAGAAAATTCTGCCACGACCTGTATATCCTTCTCCTGTTACCTATTATTGTCCATTCTCTTATTGTAAAAAGGAGAGTTGGATAGATGGTCCCTTTCAGTCTGACGTGGAAAAGCCATCCTTTCATCTTATTTTTCTTTCACAATATGCTATATCATCACACATGTAGAGTGAAATACCATATTTGCTAGCATCATGCACGGATACACGAGTAGATGTGCCATAGTCTATTGTTCAGCTAGATACATGAACACACCAAGAGAGTCCCAGTCTCCAACTGTCTAGAAGATCAAGGGAAAAAGAAATATCCACTCTGCAGTGCAATTCCTACATCCATATTGTCACTATATCCAGACAGAGCAGCATCTCACTTCAACTAAAGTATTAAAGGTTTTCTTTTTCCTCTATATTAAATTTGGTCATATTACTATGAAAACCAGACTAGCCTTCAAGAGACACAGTATCTCTCAGATATCATGTTATGATAACCTATGGTTATCATAGGTTTCTCGTGCAGATCTAGAGGAGAGAGAACTTGGAAGGAAGCTGTGCCTACACTGGCAATGTTTTCTTAGTGTATATAGCCAGCTATACCTGATTGATTTTTGTGTGGGTTAGTGATGTACTGCTTTAGCTGCCTGCAGGTGTATGTTCTAAGCAACTCTGACATTTATGAAGTTTTCTTAGCATAAAGATAATTGCAATTGTTTGTTTTCTTTTGCAGACTCATTTTAACTCGTTCACAATATATTCCATAACAGAAATAAAATGTGAGTTTCATTCAGATAGATATTAAGGAGCCATTTTCTAAAGTAAATATTTTCAAGTTAATCTCCACAAAGATTGCATGTAACTTTGTTTGTAAAGCCCTTATCACTCAGCTGTTTTGCATAGTCAATCCAATAAGAAAAATACAATACCTATCTATAAATGTATTATATAACAGGAATTTTTCAGAATAATGAACTCTTCTGGGTATTTGATTTATGAAATTGTAAGAGTTTGCTCTGGTACTGAGACTGTATGTACTAAATCAAGCCATGTGTTTCAAATAAACTTATTGCAGTAACTAGAACATTTGTCATGGCACCTATATAGCCATGAATATTTGCATTTGTCATGTCTTTTCCCACAGCTTGACCAAAATAATCTAAATCAGAGAGCTTTGTTCCTTTCTGCAGTTTAAATTGGTTGATTATGGAGGTAGAAAACAATCAGGTAGTATGGATTCTAATATCCTGTCAAAATTGTATATTTACACTTCCAAATAATATACATTATCTAAGTAAATAAAAATTAAATTGCCATAGGACTTAGTAGCAACCCTTTTAAATTTATGCACAGCAGTGTTAGTGAGTTTCTTGTGGCTTGTTGGTTTGCAGAAATGGGAGGGTTTTCCAAATATGACTGCATTTGTTCCGCCTATTTGCAGTAATATTGCCTCATAGCATAACAAAGATAATTAATCACATGGGAAAAGTAAAGCCAAAAGGAAAAGTGTCTCTGTGTTTGCTCTGTGTTGCCCTCTGAGGACGAGTTCAGTTGCGTGTACATCAATATATCCATCGACATACCACAGAATGGTCATAAATACTCAGCCAAGAATAATACTATTCTAAGCAGGAAGGAAACGTGAAATTCCTAAAGAAAGACTTTTTTTCCCCAGACCTGTGTTCATTTTTGGCACTGACTAAATTTATTTATGGCCCTTCAGACCATGTTACTCTTGCATTAGTATCTTAAAAGCAGTTTGTGTTATCATAGCATTTGATGTGGCTAATATGATATAAAAAAGTCCTGTAATGATTTACAGATCTGGAAGATTCTGTCCAGCCAAAATATGAAGAAAAAATAACCAGACAAAGAGATTAATATGAACACTCCCTTTGTGTTGTCTTGTTTCAAAAGCTATTTTAATTTTTCCCATACTTGAAGAAAGTTTGTCTAAAATTATTGTTATGGCCTAAACAAGGAGAAATCCCTAATGAGAGTATGTAATTTTTGGCAGAATCTTCTACTTTCATGTTATAAAAACAAGTTCAGGGGTTGAGATTTTGGGTTTGGGTGTTTTGCAAGTTTGGAGTTTTTTTAACTACTTTGGAGTTTTGAGAAGGAGCTAAATGATTTAAGAGCAAAGGATAGGCATTTGAACTCTAAAAATACCCATAAAACCAGTTTAGATCTTGTTTTGTCTCATGTTCCTGCTCTATAAGTACATTGGAATGAAAGAAGGCACTGTATAGGTATGCAAGGAAAAAATGTGAACTGTTGATTCTCTAAATAACCAAGGCAAAATATTGTTTGACTCTGACTGGGAAATAAATGTTAGCTTATCTTTGAATTTTGAAGCTAAAACTACCAGTCCAGCCTAGACCTCCTACCCTTCTGATGATATTCCAGCGCTAAAACTCATTCAGAATTAGTTTGGTGTCATGGAAATTTTACTCTGATTTAAACCTTGGCAGAATTAGCTCTGGCACCATCAGACAATCTTTCCCCTCACACAGTGGAGGAAAAATGGCATATATGGTGTATAAACTCCCAGGTGCTTAAGTGTAGGTTAAAAGCATGTGTCATCTATTGACATCTCATCACTTGAAAAGTTGTGCCTCTGACAGTACAAGCCTATACTATAGCCTATATATAGGCATATTAGCTAATATATATATATAATATAATAGCTGATATTAGCTATATATGAACTGAATTTCATTAAAGCCACTAACATGCTTGAATGGGTATGGTTATGAATCATAAAATTCAGCATGCTTGGATTTTAACCAAAACTAGCCTTATCATGAATATTAGCCAGATTTTGTACCTTTTCTGAAGAATAGCTTGCATCTGGAGATGGAAGTTTGTATATATGTCTATAAATGTAAGTATGCATGCACACACATTTAAGAAAAATAAATATTCAGCACGACAAAAGGAGATGGAACTATGTTATGCATTACTAAATGTGCAACAAAATGCACGGGAAAGACAGCTAAAGCTTTGGTTAAAATTAAAGCTGCTGAATAACTAGTCTTCACTATACTTATGTCTCATAAACTGTGTACTTAGCATTTCCTGTTTGCTGTATTATCTCAGTGAATGAAACCGACAGTATGATTTTGGTATGAAGTATAGCTACTGGGTTTGGGGTCTAGATTGCCTGTATTAAAAAGCAGACTTTTGCAGAATATTTTATGCAAGGTACAGGAATATTCAGTTAGGGGTCAAAAAACACTAGCATTATTATGGTTATCCCTCCAACACATATTATTCTCCAATGTGAAGTCTATGCACTTAGCATTCATAATTCACTCCTTACAGAGTCATGTCATACGGAAGGTTCCAGAGACGTTCCAGAGACATCTGGTCCAACCTTGTACTAAACCAGTGTCACTTAACAGAGGTTGCTCGTGGTCTTGTCCAACTGAGTTCTGAATCTTCTCCAAAGATTTGACTTCTTCCAAAAGTTGAAGAGAGAGGGAAATCCTAAAATCTGTTACTTTTTGTGTGATAGCTGTTTACTTCTAAAAGACTTTGGCTTTGCCTTCTCTACAGTATCCATTCTATGGTTGTAGACAGCAGTAAGACCTACCCTAACCTTAAGTTTATAGGAAGACAATTCCCTTGGCATTTTCTTCTGTCTCATGAGCTCCAGGCCCAGGACCATCCTCACATGCTGCAGTGATGTTTACTACCTGCTTTTCAAGACTTGGTATATGTTGTAGAGTTTGGGAATATTATCTGGCTGGATAGGTTCTCTGGCAGCATCATTTAAAACATGAAGATGAGACAGAGGCATAACTTCATCTCTCCCTTCCTCTTTCTGCAGAACCTGGATAAAGGTCAGAAAATTACTGTGATTTGGCAGGATGGTGTTTTGGGTTCCATGATGAAGAACATCTGCACCAAAACCTAGAAGAACTTGGCTCAATTGAATTTTTGATGTAGGCTGTTTATTTTGTCAAGACAATTTCTGAAGTTTAACTTTTCTTCTGTTAACATAGTATTTGCATAATACTAATGCCCAAAGTACACATTTAATTTAAGAATGTGGGTTTTTTTCATCAACAATGTGACCATTAATGGTGTTTTCTGTGACTGGCATTGAAAACTTGAAGGTCTGTTAATTCAGAACTTCAGGATTTACACAAAGCACACTGAACTAGTATTTGAACCAGGATTGAAAAACTAATGTGTGCTTGTTGAAGTGGCCTAAGTATTTTAAGGAGAAAAAGAAAAACAAAACATAAAATGCCCCATGGTTGTTGTTAGGAGTTCATAAGACTTACGTACATTTTTGCATTTGCTAAAATGATGTCTTCAGAGGATACTCTTGGTCTTGATGTGTGAGCAGCTTAAATACTTCCTAGATTTAAGATTTCTATGATCAGGTATCTTAATTAGGCTCCAACCTGGATTCCACAATAGCATGGGTACATCTGATAGCCTGGGGCAATAAAAACCAGTCCCATAAGTGGTAAGCTTTGGAACCTTTCCAGTCATCTTTAAGACACTTCTCAGGTTTAAAGAAGCAAGAACCACAGTTTGTGTTTTTGTTTTCAAACCCATTTTGACTTTGGTGAGGAAAAAAACAATCCAGAACAAGACAGTTCAGCAATGTAAATCTTGTACTGGTGGCATTCAAAAGAGGAGGGAATAGACTCTCGATGAGATTCAGATGGATGCAAATCATGTCCAGAACTCTGCAGGATAATGTCTATAGCACTACTTTCATGGTTTTTTTTTCTTTGTTTTTTTTTTGTTTTGTTTTTTTTTAAAAATATAATTCAATACTTCTTGGAAGTCTCTTGGGACATTGACAAATATGGCAAGAGTAGAGTTCTACACATATGGTATCATTCAATACAGACATTTAATTTACTTATTGAGTTCACAACCAGGAATATTTCCTGGGACAACAAATCACGAACTAGGATGACTGATCTAAGAGTTTATAATCTGGAAAGAACCAGAAGGGGTACAACTGTTTAGTCACCACTTTCATCTTCCTAAAAGAACTATATTGTTGCCACCTTCTGGCCACTCCACAAGATATTCTTGACTGATACGAGGAGATTAATCCTGTCTGGAGACAGGATTATTATGTTGTGACATAAAACCTTCAGCCAGGTGTTAAATCAAGGATATTGGAAGCATACCACAGGATATTCCCCAAAATTTGGAAAAAGGAAAGATATTTTAAAAAGGTTTTAATTGCAGAAAGCCTTCGGAGCAGATGAATAATTCACACATCTCAGGCTACTTGAAAGGCGGAACTTTTATTGATAAATGTATATGCAATAATGAAATTTTTGTAAATTAATGAAATATAAAACTGCATTAAAAGGGTTGATGTGGAAAAATTCTCTCTGTGTGTCTGGTCTGCCAAAGGATATGTATATTTATTTGCAAATGTTTGTATATGGGCTATTCCCATTCTTCGCCCACGTGTATAAGACTTAAGTTTTACCATTTGGGCACTTTTCCCAGAGAAATAGGACCCGTTGCAGACTAAGCATCCAGGAAATCAGGAAAAGTTGACATCAACTGAATTCCTCCTCCTCATGTAACTGCCAATGGAGCTAGTTAAGTAATACCTGAAGTTGAGCTTAAGATTCCAAAATACCAATGACATTCAAATGAAGTAAGTTAAAGAATCTATTGGAAAAAAATCCAGATGTATATTATTTCATGCAACCATTAAAAACCTCCAGTGAATTGGAGACCTCCTAAAATACTATGGAATGAAGCAGAAATTCCTTTATACAACTAACAGTATAATCACACAGGTGAATCTAAAATTGTCCATGTCTTTAAAGAATTACTTCAATAGCATTTTCTTGTAATACACACACACACATATATAGGCACCATTCTGTCAAGCAGGAATTTGATCTGGGTCCAACTTTACCATCACATGAAGCAACTATCAAAGCTCTTTTTAGAAATGGGTCATACTTTATTTTCTTTCATTGTAACCTCAGCCCTGGTAATTTGATTTAAATTTCCTTATTTCCAGCTATGTGCTGAATAAGATCACTGAAGATGGGAAAACAGGTAAAGAACACCCACTAACTGGTGAAGAAAAAGTACTGTGCCATAGATACAAAACCAATTCTTCAAATTCCTATATTATTCAAATATATGGTTCAGGATACTTACAATAACATAAAAGCAGGATTGTCCAGGGGATGAGTGATGTAGTAGAATGTACACCACAGTGAAGCTCTTTAGAAAAATCTATTATCTTCATAGCAGGATGCACAAAAGTATGTATACTTTTGAGATTCCAAATCATCTCACTTGTCATACCTCTACTTTTTTCCTAACACATAGAAAATGTGATAAAATACAGTTTCATATTTCCTCCATATATTTTTAAATTAGGTATGGGTATTCATTCCCTCTTGGCTTATTTTCTCTTCCACGTATCTTAGACTCTTCCTGTCAAGTTCCAGAAGTATGACTGTCTTTCTATCAGAAGACTAATTCTATGTGCTATATAAATAATATGTAGCAACGTTGGTCCAAGGTCTTCCCACCATAAATTGCATAACATCTTGACATTAGATACTTGGTCCTAAATTGGACATCTGGTTGCCTGAGGTTCCATTCAGTGGGGAGAGGCACATTCAGAGCATGATTCAGATTTCATACCCATTAAAGAAACATCTGAAACAGCTCATTTCTCTCCATTAACAACACAGACAGCCTACAGCAATCATGCTCTTAATTTAGTCATATACGTTAAAGCAGTTAAGTAGCATGAATCTAGGCCAAGCTGTCTGTGTGCACATAACACTGGAGTCACAGTCATTTGTACATGGTACCCTGCATATTTCATTAATGCTCTATTCATCAGGGAACATTTGCAATTTCACCCTTAAAATTAGTATTTCATGTAAAAAACTGAGAGAATATCACTGTCTTATGAACATGGAACTTTCAAGCACACAAATTCATATCAAATAACTCTAACATAAAAGAAGAACAAGCATATCGCTGTATGATTACACTTGGGGGTACAACAAAAGAAAATGAATGTACCTACACTGTGATGTGCTCAAAGAACATCCAAACTTACATGGAATTTTTTTAATCTTATTAGAGAAAAAATATAGGCTTCTTCCTTGCTAGTATGAGCTCTGTTGTTTTTGGTTTTTTTTTTTGCAACTGATCCAGCAGGATCAAGGACCGAACCCCAATATTTATATATTGTGTACTTGACAGCTTCATAGTCTATGGACTAAAATATTTCTGTTGGCTTACCACATACATGAGACATGGAGAGATGGTGCAAGGTCAAAGTAACACAAAATACAGGTTATATCCTTCTCTCTTTATCACAATAAGTCATAAGTTGGGTATTAGTAATACTTATTTTGAGTTTGTATTCATTGAACCATATGCCAATGAGACATGCAAATCTATCATCAATGAGTTTATAAGGCTGTATAAATGCATGCAAAGAGAATACCTGCTGCTGTTGTCTGATGTTTCTCCCAATATGCCAATGAATTAATCAGCTTGTTCTGCATCTAGCAACAGCCTTATTGCAATTATCCTAAGTGTCATGTTAGGGTAAAGTGAAAAATATCGCAGGATCTATGGGAAATCAAGTCTTTGATTGTCAGAAAAGTGTGTGATTTTAACAAAAAATATCTTGATATTCTATCAATATTTCCTCTTGTATATATTTCCTCTTAAATGTTAACATTTAGATAACTATTCCACTGGGGCTGACCTGAATGTGTATGTGGTCTTGTTTAGGTTTTCATTCAGTCACATACAATTTGGAAGATTTGCTTCTGGATACTGCTTTGTATTGGGTGTGTAAAGGGTATCCATACCTTCAGGACATGACTTGTGCCATACCAGCAAGCAGCAATTAAAACAGATATTTTTAAATTCAGATGATGCAAACACATATATTATAACATCACACAGTCATCATAATCTCTTAGAATTTTCCCAGGAGATAGTTAATTACGGAGTCTCTTCTTGGTCAGTCTGGCCTGATTTATTAGCCCCTTAAATTTATGGTAAACTAGATAGCGTGGACGTTTTCAATTTTGATCACAATGAGGGAAAATCCAAAGTCATAAGATCCAAGTCATAAAAGACACTCTGTAAAGACATTTAATTTGTCTCCCTACAGAGAAATGCTCCTTTCTCATGTATCCCTCCACTGCAAACACAAACACATCACAACTCACTTTCATTCCCAAGTCTCTGAAATCCAGGTTTCAGCTGTCTTGAGTGAAACAATATTGTTCCATTCTCTTCCATTGAATACTTGTGCCTCAAAACCTTACACCCTGAGATCCTTATGTTCCATCTGTAGCTGATAGACACTGTGCCCTCAGTCTCCTCCATAGGCAGTGATCCCTAAACCTTCTACAGTCCATTTGCATTTACATTGCTGTTCCAACACCTTCAAATGTGCACTGTGAACTGCAGGCAAACTTTGGCCCCCTTCACCTCCTGTCCACCCATTCCTTTTCTGTGGCTCATAATAAATGTTACATTCCTCATGAGGTTGCCCTGGAGGGGAATGGGGAGAAAAAGAATGGTTGGAGTTCTTATTCTGCTTTCCACACCTTCTCCCACTCAGAGAGAGATTCCCAACCTTCTCCTACTCTCTCATCCTATTTTTTAGAACTGGTGCAGACCCACTTTTGAACTACTATAATGTCTCTGCAGTCATAGGACGGATATTTCACATGCCTTTATGCCTGTTTTCCTTCTCTGTGCTTCATGCTCTTAGAACTTTAGACAGATTATATTCTTCAGAAAGACTTAGGTTATGCTGTTTTTAGAACCAGATGGTTCTGGTCCCATACTGCAAGTTGAGTGAAATGTTAAAAATAATCGAAAGCACTGTCACAGTATTTTTAGATGGTCTAATCACAGATGACCAAGAAAAGGGTTTGTTGCTGTTGTCTCACTTTATTCCAAGGATTTATGTAAACACCAAAAAAGTTGCTTTGCTGTAACCTGGATAATTAGGGTAAGAGACTTTTCAGAAGCTTTCAGTTAATCCACTTTCCTTCTTCTCTATGGATGGCTCATATCCTTTTGTTCACTACCAGAAAACTGTGAAGGTCATCTTCTTGCTTTGTGGATGATGAGAAAAGGAAGTGTTTCTTTTGTACTTATAAATACACTTGCAGATCTGAGCAGATAGTAGCAGCAATTGTAGGTTGGAAATTTCTAGGGAGGGATATCAAGAGGACAAAGTCAGTTAGTGCTATCAGCAGCAGGCCCAAAAAGCAGCAGGAGGCTTCTTGTGCACCAGAGCTTACACTGATAACCAGGTATCTAATGAAGCAGCTGATAATATAATAGTTATTTTTTGTCCTCCCATGAATATTCTGCTTTCTAATTCTATTCAGGTGTCAAGCTAAGATGACAGAGTTTCCAGTGGCTGAATTGATGTAGGGTGAGAAAAGACATCAAAAGAAAACAAAAATATATTTTACTAGGCAAAAAAAATTCTGATTTTGCTCACACTTACTGAATTTAATATATACACAGGGTTTCTTAGAGGAATATTAAAGGCAGTACAGGA
Source organism: Parus major (assembly GCF_001522545.3). Classification (NCBI taxonomy): domain Eukaryota; kingdom Metazoa; phylum Chordata; class Aves; order Passeriformes; family Paridae; genus Parus; species Parus major. Next base: position 43,775,450 of record NC_031774.1, on the reverse strand, counting down.
TCTGTATATGAAGGTTCATATTAGTTCTCCCAGGTGAAAACAGCAAAGAAGAGGTGATTCCTAATACAAATTTACTTATAACACTACAGGGAAATTGTGAAGAAAAAAGGCATTATGATTCCTTGATTCTGCATTCCCATGTAGCTCCAGCAAATTTTTGATCAGCAAGGATGAGAAGTCTGGAAAGAGGAATGTAGCATCTGACTGCCTTAAGAAAGTGTCTCCTTACAAAGGCAGAAGTTTTGCAATCAGATAAATCCAAAGTTTCATATAATTGGAGGAAATTATATCTAATTTGGCTTCAGAGAAGTTGGTACATATAAATTTTGTTATCTTAAAAATCTGTTTACTGGACTATTCACTTGTAATGTTAAAAGGAAAGAAGAAACTTCATTAAAAAATACTATTTGTGTTGATCACATTTCCTGATTATTTATGAACTCCTGATGGTGAAAAGAGCAGCTCTGGTACCTGTATGGCCTGTATGTCAAAACCAATACACCACATGTATTAACCAAAGTCCCATCTGCAGAAGAGCTCCATCCCAGATCAGATGTGGTCTCTAAATGTAGCTCTGGTGCTGCAGTGACTCAAAAGAAAGGGCTAGGTAGTTCAGGTATCCCAGAATCCTTAGAATCATAACACTCATTGCAACATTTGAAGCTGTGCTAAACTACATCTGCTGAGCATTTAGACTCTATTTAGATGAATAAAGTATGTAGAGTTACAAACCAGGCAACTCCTAGAAAAATATGTGCAATTTGAAATTACTTTTATGGCATTTTATCTTTGTTTGTCAGCACAGTCTTCTTGTCTTCCTGATTAATTTGCTTCTTATATTATTACAATATTTTTTATTATTAGTTTCCTCATTATTATTATTAGCTTTCCTCCTTTCCTAGCACAGTGTGATTTCCACCAGGATCAAGCTTTGGCTAAGCTAGGTTCTTTAATGATGTGAAGCAAAGTGTGATGGTTGCCCTAGCAATAGGAAATCCTTCCCTTCCCTTCCCTTCCCTTCCCTTCCCTTCCCTTCCCTTCCCTTCCCTTCCCTTCCCTTCCCTTC